>NW_026652291.1:64852391-64917036 GCF_009828535.3 Hylobates moloch | reverse complement strand
GTCTAAAATTCTCTTTTTTGGTTGTGTCTCTGCCCGGCTTTGGTATCAGGATGATGCTGGCCTCATATAATGAGTTAGGGAGGATTCCCTCTTTTTCTATCAATTGGAATAGTTTCAGAAGGAATGGTATCAGTTCCTCCTTGTACCTCTGGTAGAATTCGGCTATGAATCCATCTGGTCCTGGACTCTTTTTGGGTGGTAAGCTATTGATTATTGCTGCATTTTCAGAGCCTGTTATTGGTCTATTCAGAGATTCAACTTCTTCCTGGTTTAGTCTTGGGAGGGTGTATGTGTCGAGGAATTTATCCATTTCTTCTAGATTTTCTAGTTTATTTGCATAGAGGTGTTTGTAGTATTCTCTGATGGTAGTTTGTATTTCTGTGGAATCGGTGGTGATATCCCCTTTATCATTCTTTATTGCATCTATTTGATTCTTCTCTCTTTTCTTCTTTATTAGTCTTGCTAGCAGTCTATCAATTTTGTTGATGTTTTCAAAACACCAGCTCCTGGATTCATTAATTTTTTGAAGGGTTTTTTGTGTCTCTATTTCCTTCAGTTCTGCTCTGATTTTAGTTATTTCTAGCCTTCCGCTAGCTTTTGAATGTGTTTGCTCTTGCTTTTCTAGTTCTTTTAATTGTGATGTTAGGGTGTCAATTTTGGATCTTTCCTGCTTTCTCTTGTGGGCATTTAGTGCTATAAATTTCCCTCTACACACCGCTGTGAATGTGTCCCAGAGATTCTGGTATGTTGTGTTTTTGTTCTCGTTGGTTTCAAACAACATCTTTATTTCTGCCTTCATTTCGTTATATACCCAGTAGTCATTCAGGAGCAGGTTGTTCAGTTTCCATGTAGTTGAACGGTTTTGAGTGAGTTTCTTAACCCTGAGTTCTAGTTTGATTGCAGTGTGGTCTGAGAGACTGTTATAATTTTTTTCCTTTATATTTGCTGAGGAGAGCTTTACTTCCAACTATGTGGTCAATTTTGGAATAGGTGTGGTGTGGTGCTGAAAAAAATGTATATTCTGTTGATTTGGGGTGGAGAGTTCTGTAGATGTCTATTAGGTCCGTTTGCTGCAGAGCTGAGTTTAATTCCTGGTTATCCTTGTTAACTTTCTGTCTCATTGATCTGTCTAATGTTGACAGTGGGGTGTTAAAGTCTCCTATTATTATTGTGTGGGAGTCTAAGTCTCTTTGCAGGTCACTCAGGACTTGCTTTATGAATCTGGGTGCTCCTTTATTGGGTGCACATATATTTAGGATAGTTAGCTCTTCTTGTTGAATTGATCCCTTTACCATTATGTAATGGCCTTCTTTGTCTCTTTTGATCTTTGTTGGTTTAAAGTCTGTTTTATCAGAGACTAGGATTGCAAGCCCTGCCTTTTTTTGTTTTCCATTTGCTTGGTAGATCTTCTTCCATCCTTTTATTTTGAGCCTATGTGTGTCTCTGCACGTGAGATGGGTTTCCTGAATACAGCACACTGATGGGTCTTGACTTTTTATTCAATTTGCCAGTCTGTGTCTTTTAATTGGAGCATTTAGTCCATTTACATTTAAAGTTAATATTGTTATGTGTGAATTTGATCCTGTCATTATGATGTTAGCTGGTTATTTTGCTCGTTAGTTGATGCAGTTTCTTCCTAGCCTTGATGGTCTTTACAATTTGGCATGATTTTGCAGTAGCTGGTACTGGTTTTTCCTCTCCATGTTTAGTGCTTCCTTCAGGAGCTCTTTTAGGGCAGGCCTGGTGGTGACAAAATCTCTCAGCATTTGCTTGCCTGTAAAGTATTTTATTTCTCCTTCACTTAGGAAGCTTAGTTTGGCTGGATAGGAAATTCTGGGTTGAAAATTCTTTTCTTTAAGAATGTTGAATATTGGCCCCCACTCTCTTCTGGCTCGTAGAGTTTCTGCCAAGAGATCAGCTGTTAGTCTGATGGACTTCCCTTTGTGGGTAACCCGACCTGTCTCTCTGGCTGCTCTTAATATTTTTTCCTTCATTTCAACTTTGGTGAATCTGACAATTATGTGTCTTGTAGTTGCTCCTCTCAAGCAGTATCTTTGTGGCATTCTCTGTATTTCCTGAATCTGAATGTTGGCCTGCCTTGCTAGATTGGGGAAGTTCTCCTGGATAATATCCTGCAGAGTGTTTTCCAACTTGGTTCCATTCTCCCTGTCACTTTCAGATACACCAATCAGACGTAGATTTGGTCTTTTCACATAGTCCCATATTTCTTGGAGGCTTTGTTCGTTTCTTTTTATTCTTTTTTCTCTAAACTTCCCTTCTCGCTTCATTTCATTCATTTCATCTTCCATCACTGATACCCTTTCTTCCAGTTGTTCACATCGGCTCCTGAGGCTTCTGCATTCTTCACATAGTTCTCGAGCCTTGGCTTTCAGCTCCATCAGCTCCTTTAAGCACTTCTCTCTATTGGTTATTCTAGTTGTACATTCGTCTAAATTTTTTTCAAAGTTTTAAACTTCTTTGCCTTTGGTTTGAATTTCCTCCTGTAGCTTGGAGTAGTTTGATCATGTGAAGCCCTCTTCTCTCAACTCGTCAAAGTCATTCTCCGTCCGGCTTTGTTCTGTTGCTGGTGAGGAACTGCGTTCCTTTGGAGGAGGAGAGGTGCTCTGCTTTTCAGAATTTTCAGTTTTTCTACTCTGTTTTTTCCCCATTTTTGTGGTTTTATCTACTTTTGGTCTTTGATGATGGTGATTTACAGATGGGTTTTTGGTGTGGATGTCCTTTCTGTTTGTTAGTTAACCTTCTAACAGACAGGACCCTCTGCTACAGGTCTGTTGGAGTTTGCTGGAGGTCCACTCCAGACCTGTTTGCCTGGGTATCCACAGCAGAGGCTGCAGAACAGTGGATTTTCGTGAACCGCGAATGCTGCTGCCTGATCATTCCTCTGAAAGTTTTGTCTCAGAGGAGTACCCGGCCATGTGAGGTGTCAGTCTGCCCCTACTTGGGGGTGCCTCCCAGTTAGGCTGCTTGGGGGTCAGGGGTCAGGGACCCACTTGAGGAGGCAGTCTGCCCATTCTCAGATCTCCAGCTGCATGCTGGGAGAGCCACTACTCTCTTCAAAGCTGTCAGGCAGGGACATTTAAGTCTGCAGAGATTACTGTTGTCTTTTTGTTTGCCTGTGCCCTGCCTCCAGAAGTGGAGCCTACAGAGGCAGGCAGGCCTCTTTGAGCTGTGGTGGGCTCCACCCAGTTCAAACTTCCCGGCTGCTTTGTTTACCTAAACAAGCCTGGGCAATGGTGGGCACCCCTCCCCCAGCCTTGCTGCCACCTTGCAGTTTGATCTGACTGCTGTGCTAGCAATCAGTGAGACTCCATGGGCATAGGACCCTCCGAGCCAGGTGTGGGATATAATCTCCTGGTGTGCCATATTTTAAGCCTGTCGGAAAAGCGCAGTATTAGGGTGGGAGTGACCTTATTTTCCAGGTGCCGTCTGTCACCCCTTTCTTTGACTAGGAGAGGGAACTCCCTGACCCCTTGCGCTTCCCGAGTGAGGCAATGCCTCGCCCTGCTTTGGCTTGCGCATGGTGCGCTGCACCCACTGTCCTGCACCCACTGTCTGGCACTCCCTAGTGAGATGAACCCAGTACCTCAGATGGAAATGCAGAAATCACCTCTCTTCTGCGTCGCTCACACTGGGAGCTATAGACTGGAGCTGTTCCTATTCAGCCATCTTGGCTCCTCCCTCTACTAGCTATTTTAAAATATTCAATAAACTATTGTTTACTGTAGTCATACTACTGATTTACCAAATGTAAAAATGAAAATTTAAGGGCTCTTCCCTGGCTTTCCAAGTATAAATATTATTAATAATATTATTCTATATATGCAAGCAAATGGTTTAGAAATTTATATTTAGTACAGGAAATAATGCAAAATTACCTATTTTGAATGCAAGGAAATTGCTTAATATGCCCACTAAAGATCAAAGTCAACTTTATGCTTTATCCAAACAATATTGCTTGTGTTTTGTGGAGTTGATGAAATTAGACTCTGCTTTTGTCCTTGTTTTAAATCTGGCAGAGGCTTCTTGTCTTTGGCTAAAACATGCAAATTAGATCATTGAATAAAATCATGTGAATTTCCAGAATTTGAAATTGGTCATAATTAATAGCAAATTATTTACTTTGTTCCAAAGTAAAAATGGCAGAAATACATTTGCAGATATAGAAAGAGTATTTCCACATGATTTTCTGTCTCAGAAACATTCTAATTAGTAAGTCTGTCATGAATAAGGAATAGTTTGCTCCTATAAAACTTAAGACAGAATTTGTCAAGCCACTTTAAATCATTTTGAATGGTCCAATTATCCAAACTGTGTTTTGAATGTAATCATGCAAAATGCATGAGATTTCTATCCAGCTTCTGGTGAGACTGATCATTAAGCTCATAAAATTATGTTTTAAAAATGAAAAGTATTCTTTCACTTATCTAAATAAATTTAGTAGTTTATGACTTTAACAGAGGATATGGATTTTTTTAATACAGAGGAAATTAGTGCAGATTCTAAGATATTTAGATTGTTTTCTTAAAGAGATTCATCTGCCTCTACCAATATTACTGAAAAATAGCAATGGGTTTGTGAATATTTATTGTCCCTAATCTACTCTTCTTCAATGTTCATCATTTCTCATTTTGAATGTAATTTGCTTCATTGTCTCCTTTTCTTAAGTTTGGAATGAGAAATCTGACTTCACTGTGATGCTTATTTCTTTGCAGGGTTTCATATTTTTCTCTCCAGGCATTTCTGTTAATCTTAATTTTCTGAAATTTCGCTACAATGGCATAGGTGTATTTTTTCTGTTACTTTCTTACTCATTTTGCTTTGCATTCAGTGAGTCATCTTAGTCTAAATATTTATATCTTCCATAAGTCAACTAAAATGATTTCCCAATTATTTTTTATAAATACTTTCTGCCTTCTGCTTGCTGTGTTTTCTCCCTCTGGAATGCCTATTCCTAAAAGAGAATAATCAGAAATTTTAAATCATACTTCTTACCATGGTGGGTGTTTTTTTCTTAATTTCCTCCCTTTATAGGTTTGTGATCCATTCTCAAATATTTTCAGCTCTATCATTCTGTTTGCTAATCCCTTCTTCAGCTATGTCTATACTGCACTGCAGTTCTTTCCATCTGCTAAATGTATCATTTTGAAAAGTCTACATATATGGTCATGTACCCACACACACATACAATTTCTAGAATTTCTTCTTGATAATCATTTCATAATAATCTCTTCCTCCTTCACAACTGAATGCTTTTAAAGATGATATCTCTATTTTTCTGAACATATTGATATAATTACTTCTGAATCCTGTTTGTTCTAAAGGATTTAATTCTTATGGTGCAAGTTCTTTACTTTTTCTACCTTTACTTTTTCTTTTAGTGCATTACTTCTTAGATATTTTGTATTCTGTATCGGATGCTTATCATAATAGGTGAGATTAATTGTCAGATGTCCCTTGCTTCTTTTTGTACTGGGGTGGGAAGGAAAATTATCACAGGGCTTGATTTTTTTTTTTTAAATTTCATGTGATCTCTTTCTCCCTTCCTCTCTTCCTTCCTTTCTTTTTGGTGAGAAAAGGAGAAGCATGGGCAATCTACTAGACAGGGTACCTCAGCAACTGGTGTTCTGGGGTGGACCGGTGTCCACCCTTTCTTGGTGTTGTCAATGACTCTTAGCATTTCCCAAGTTCCTACATTCTGGAACATGAATCCTGGCCTGTCCAGAATGTAGGACATGGAACATGAGAATCTCATTTTGGATACAAGGCACATATGAGGTGACAGATGGACAAAGGTCAACTTGCTGTCTTCTCCCACTGCAGAATCGACTCCCTTTGTTCATTACCCTAAAGTCTGCTCCAGATTCTGGAATCCTACTCCCCTATATTTCTGTTTTGCAAAACACTTGGAAATGAGGATGAATTAACATATTATGTATAATATATTACAACCTCTCTCAAAAAAGCATGCTTTTATCCTTTCAAATTATCTTTAGTAATATATTACTTCAAATATACAGGAATAGAAACATAATGAACAACAGTTACTCATGAACAAATTTTAACAAATCATAGAATTTTATCATATTTGCATAATGTACTTATATTAAAAAAATTATGGATATATTTGAGGACTCTGAATAATCCTACTTAATGCCATTTTTCTTCTCCCTAAGGTAATTATACAAAACTTGCCTAAATCATTTTTCATACATCTTATAGAATATACATGTTTCTGTAGGTAATATATCTGAAAGTGAAATTGCTAGATTTTAAGATATCTATTTCAACCTAACTATATTTTCCAAATTGCTTTTCAATGTAAGAATTTCATTCTAAAATGTTGCCAAATATATATTCAAGAGAGAAGAGCCTAGATGGCTGAATACATGAGGACAGAAAGAACTTCTCCCACCATGAGACCACATCATCAAGAGAACCAGCACACTTGAAACATGTCTTTGGAAAAATGGCATTGAAAGTGGACAGAGGGAAGGTGCAGATCCCGGGCTGAAAGGAGAGGAAGCTGGGAACCCTGTATGGGGCTGTTGAGCACCAGAATGTATTCCTGGCCCTGAGCACATCCTAGGGAAGGGGTGAGTCAAGGAGGTATAGAGTGGTCCACTCTTGCCAGAGACCTCTGGAATCATAGCTGCAGGAGACCTCATGATCCCCACAGACATTTGAGCAGGTAGGGAGAACTTCCCAGAGAGTTTGCAAAGACAGAACACCAGCCTGCATGGAGCCCACAGGGTTGGGTATAGGAGTGGCTGCAGTGGATCATGGCCATGGGTGTCCATTCTTGAAGGCTTACAATTCTCTAGGTGACTTTAGCATTTGTTGGCTGCTGGACATGGACAGAGCCAGGCTATCTTGCCTGTAGAACAGGGCCAGTCTGATCTGAACACCCCACCATGTCCTCGCCTGTCCCAGGCTCCCTTCCTAGCCACACCTGCTTGGAGCACAGCCTTGGCTGACCAGCCAAGGTCTTTGCCAATGGCCACTGCCATAGCCCTTTCACCAAAGACCCTGCCTAAAAGTCAAAGAGCTTCTGCAGGTAGGCCTTTGCTGGCATGCACTCGCTAGCAGGCTCCCCCAACCCCCAGGCCACAGCTTCACTGGTATGCATGTGCATGCTCACCCCACCACCACCCTGCCACTGGTGCACACATATGTGAACACAGGACACATCCCTGCCCTGATGTCAGTACGCACATGTGCGGGAGGGAACCCCAGTCATCCTGCCACTGCCCTGCTGAAGCACATGTGTGGGTACCCCATATCAGACACATCAGAATGCTATTACCAGTGGACTGGGAACACCTCAGCCCCTCCAGTACAGCTTAACCTCAAAGAACCAGAAAACAAAGCCACATGCCTGGTTCCAGCCCCATAGGGTTAAGGCATGCAGCCTGAGAGTGCTGAGCTAAGCCTTGGCCTCCTGAATCATCCAGAAACAAAGCCAATTGACCAAACCCAACTTATACCACAGTCAAGTCCTCAAGGGCATCAAAGAGTATAAAAGCAAAAAGCCTCATCCAAAGGACAGCAACTTCAAACGTTAAAGGAACATTAGCTCACACAGATGAGAAAGAACCAGCATAAGAACTCTGGCAACTCTAAAAGCTAGAATGGCTGCTTACCTCCAAATGATCACACTAACTAGCTCCTCAACAATGGCTTTAAACCAGACTGAAATAGATGAAATGACAGATACTGAATTCATAATCTTGGTGGAAATGAAGATCACTGAGATTCAAGAGAAAGTAGAAATACAATCCTCAGAACCCAAGGAATCCAATAAAATGATATAAGAACTAAAAGATGAAATAGCTGTTTTAGGAAAGAACCAAAATGATTTTTAGAGTTGAAAAACTCACTACAAGAATACCAAAATAGAATCAGACGTATCAACATGAGAAGAGTCTAACCTGAGAAGAGAATCTTACAGCTCAAAGACCAGTTCTTCATAGTAACTTAGTAAGACAAAAATTTAAAAGGAATTTTAACAAATGAACAAATCCTCTGAGAAATATGGAATTATGTAAAGAGACCAAGCCTAAAACACATTGGCATCCCAGAAACAGAGGGAGACAGAACAAGCAAGATACATAGGCATCAGATTTTCCAAGGGCAACAGAAAAGAAAAAATAGTAATGGTACCTACAGAGAATGGGCAGGTCTCATACCAAGGGAACTTCATCAGGCAAACAGTGGACTTTTCAGCAGAAATTTTACGAGCTAGAAGAGATTCAGGACCTATATTCAATATCCTTAAAGAAAAGAAATCCCAACCAAGAATTTCATATTCAGCCAAATAATCTTCGTAAGCAAGAAAGAAATAAAATACTTTTTACATAAGCAAACACTGGGGGAATTATCACCAGGCCTGCCTTATAAGAAGTCCTTAAGGGAGTGCTAAACATTGAAATGAAAAACCATTACCTACCACCACAAAAACACACTTAAGTGCATAGCCCACTGTCACTGTAAAGCATAATCTAGTCTACATAACCAAGTAACAACATGGTAACAGGATTGAAAACTCGCATATCAATAAATAACCTTAAAGGTAAAAGGGCTAAATGCCTTGCTTAAAAGACACAGTGGCAAGTTGGATAAAGAAGCAAGACCCAACTGTAATGCTGTCCTCAACAGATCCATCTCACATGAAAGGATACCTACAGGCTAAAAGTAAAAGGATAGAGAAAGATCTATCAAGGAAATGGAAAACAAAAAAGACCAGTGGTGGCTATTCTTATTTCAGAAAAAAAGATACTTTAAAACAATGACCAAAAAGGACAAAGAAGGACATTACATAATGACAGAAAGTTTAATGCAACAAGAAGACTTAACTGTTGTAAATATATATGCACCCAACACTGGAGCACTCAAGTTCTTAAACAAGTTCTTAGAGACTCATGAAGAGACATATATAACCACACAATAACAGTGGAAGATTTCAACACTACACTGACAATTTTAGACAGATCATCAAGGCAGAAGACTAACAAAGATATTCAGTACCTAAACTTGACACTTGTCCAAATGGACCTAATAGACATTTACAGAACACTACACTCAACAATAGAACATACATTCTTCTCATCAGCACATACCACATACTCTAAGATCAACCACATGCTCGGCCCTAAAGCAATTCTCAAACAATAATAATAATAATAAAAACAGAACCACATCAATCACACTCATAGCACAATCACGATAGAACTCAATTCTAAGATTTCTCAAAACCATACAATTATATGGAAATTACACAACCTGATCCTGAATAACTTTTGGGTAAAGAATGAAATTAAGGCAGAAATCACAAAATTTTTTAAACTAATGAAAACAAAGACACAACATTCCTGAATCTCTGAGACACAGCTAAAGCAGTGTTAAGAGGTAAGTTTACAGTGCTAAATGCCTACATCGAAAAATTAGAAAAAATAAACAACCTAACATCACACTGAGAAGAACTGGATAAAGAAGAGCAAACTAACTCCTAAGCTAGAAGACAAAAGATAACACAAAACCAGAGCTGAACTGAATGAACTTGAGATGTGAAAATCTGCACAAAACATCAGCAAAAATAACAGTTGGTTCTTTGAAAGAATAAATAAAATTTATAGACCACTAGCTAGACAAATCAGGAAAAAATGAGAGAAGGTCCAAATAAACACAATCAGAAATGACAAAGGTGACATTACCGCCAATCCCACAGGGAAAACAAAACAAAACAAAACACCTCAGAGATTATTACAAACGCCTCTATGTACACAAACTAGAAAACTCAGAAGAAATAAATAAGTTCCTGGAAACATAACCTCCCAAAATTGAACCAGGAAGACATTTAATGCATAAACAGATCAATAATAAGTTCCAAACTTGAATCAGTAACAAAAAGCCTACTAAACATAAAAAGTCCTGGACCAGACAGACTCATTACTGAATTCTACAAGACAAATAAAGGAGAGCTGGTACCAACATACTAAAAAGTATTTCAAAAAGTCAAGAAGGAGAGACTCTTCTCTAATTCATTCTATGAGGCCAGTATCATTCTGATATCAAAATCTGGCAGAGACACAACTTCAGGCTAATATCACTGACGAACATAGAGGCAACAATCAATCCTCAACAAAATGCTAGCTATTAATAAAGCAAACAGGCAACCTACAGAATGGGTTTTATTTGTGAACTGTGCAAGGTTTAATATCCAGAATCTATAATGTACTTAAATCAACAGGCAAAAACAAACAACCCTATTAAAAAATGGACAAAGCCATCAATGAAAGCCTGGATAAAGAAAATTTGGCACATATGCACCATGAAATACTATGCAGCCATAAAAAGAATGAGTTCATGTCCTTTGCAGGTACATGGATGAAGCCGGAAACCATGATTCTCAGCAAACTAACACAGGAACAGAAAACCAAACACTGCATGTTCTTACTCGTAAGTGGGAGCTGAACAATGAAAACACATGGACACAGGGAGGGGAACATCACAAACCGGGGCCTGACAGGGAGTTTGGGGAAATGAGAGAGCATTAGGACAAATACCTAATGCATGCAGAGCTTAAAACCTAGATGATGGGTTGATAGGTGCAAAAAACCACCATGGCACATGTATACCTATGTAACAAACCTGCAGGTTCGGCACATGTATCCCAGATCTTAAAATAAAATTTAAAAAAATTTTAAAAAATGGGCAAAGAACATGAACAGGCACTTCTCAAGAGAAGATATGCACTCAAACCACAAGATACACCTTCCCACTCTTTCCTCCTCTTTGCACAAGCAGAGGACCCTAGCCCCATGGCCACCACCACAGGCCCATGGGGAGTAACATCAGGTTATCACGGCCATTGATTTAAGGCCCAAGTGCTCTTCAGTCAGTTTGTGGTAAATGCTACCTGGCCTGGAACTCACCCTTCAGGGCAGTGGGTTCCCCTCTGCCCAGGGCAGGTCTAGAAATGCTGTCCAAGGGCCAACGCCTAGAACTGGGCAAGTCAAGAGCCCACTTCGTGCTCTACCTGCACTTAAGGTATAAGCAAAGTCCCCTTTACTTTTTGCCCCACTTTTCTCAAGCAGAAGGAGTCTCTCACCATAACCACCACAGCTGGAAATATGCTAAGTCTTGCCTGAAGCCAGAGCATCTCTGAATCTAACACAAGGCCTACAGCTTATTCCCTGGATATTGCTGCTGATTATACAGGACCCAAGGGCCGTTAAGTCAGCAGGTAATGGGTCCTGTCGCAACTGGGTCTTTCCCTTCAAAGTGGCCATCTCTTTCCTGAACCGGGGTGTGTCTACAAATGTCATCTGGCAGCTAAAGCCTGCAGCGGGGACCATACAAACCTACCTACTGCCCTAACTTACTGTCGCTGAGCTATTATCCAAGATGCAAAAGGAATTACTCTTTACTTTTTCCTCTTCTCTCCTCAAGTGGAATGGAAGAAGTCTCTTTTGAAGCCAAGAGCTGTACTGCTTGGGGTTTGCAGACAGGTGGCATAGGCACTCCCTTAGCCACCCAGACTGCTATCTCAATAAGTCAGGTGCCCCCCAGATGCACTGACTCTGAGCCCAGCTCAACACTAGGGCTTGTCTAGGAGTTGCAGTCCTCGTGGCCTACATGGCCTTTCAAGTTTATTTAGAACCCCAGAGCCTTTAGCCATGGTGGCAAGGCTTGCCAGAACTCAAGTTCCAACCACTGGCATGGGCAATTCTCCTCTGTTTAAGGCTGGTTTAAACGTTCTCTCCACAGGCAGGCATCAGTTGAGTTAGGCCAGTTTTGCTTTCGACTGCGACAGGGCAGCACTGAGTTTAATGCAAAGTCTCACAGTCACCATGCTCTTCCCCTCCCAAGAGCACAGATTTTCTGTGTCATGTGGCTGCTGTTGTGGCTTGGAGGAGGGGTGGCATCGGCAGTTCAAGACTCTTTCCTACCTTCTCTGGTGCCTATTCAGTGAAGTGAAGTTAAAACCAGGTGCTGTGAGTGCTCATCTGATTTTTGGTCTTATGAACGTGTTTATTGTATGCGTGTATAGTTGTTAAATTTGGTGTTCCAGAAAAAAGTTAGAGACAAGACTTTCTGTTCAAGCACACATAGATCATTTTTTTTAAAAGTCCATATATAAAACAAATGAAATGAGACAGTAATATTTTAATAGCTTTAAAACAGAAGCCTACAAACAAATAGGACAAAATAGAAAGTTTTTACTTTACAAACTGCATACTATTACTCCCATCTCCCCAACAAAAAAGGAGCCAAAACACACACACACACACACACACACACACACACACACACACACACGCACACACAACCCTACCCTATACCTTTTGAAACAATTCTAAATAACGACTGGCCAAAGAAAAATTATGTAGAAATTAGCAAATACATATTACTAAGTGGCAAATACACACAATGTATCAAACTAGTGGTTTGCGGTTTAAGTGATTTAGATAAATGTATAGACTTGTGTACATGTGGACATATATTAGAGTTATCTAAACAAGGAAGTTAGGGGCCAGGCGCAGTGGCTCACGCCTGTAATCCCAGCACTTTGGGAGGCCGAGGCGAGTGGATCACCTGAGGTCAGGAGTTCGCGACCAGCCTGACTAACACGGAAAAAAAAAAAAAAAAAAAAAGAAAAAAAAATTAGGCAGACCTGGTGGGGCGGGCGCCTGTGATCTCAGCTAGTTGAGAGGCTGAGGCAGGAGAATCACTTGTACCTGGGAGAGGGATGTTGCAGTGAGCCGAGATCGCGCCATTGCACGAGCCTGGGCGACAAGAGCGAAACTCTATCTCAAAAAAAAAAAAAAGAAGGTAGGATAATTACAATTGAATAAACCCAATAACACATAAGGAAATAAGCAACATAAAAGCTTAAAAAAATGGGAAGTGAGGAAACAATAGTGCTGATCAAATAAGTAGACCCTTAACAATATTTATCACACGAAATAAAGAAAAAGTTTAAGGCTATAGTAATTAGAATATAGAACCGTACCTCTAGTTACAACAGGCTTTTGAAATGTCACCTCATTTTTTTGGTAAACATACAGCTTAAATTTCTAAGACATCTATGAAAATATGTTATGAAAAATGAATATAACCAAACATAACTTAAAACCTAAAAAGACAGACAGAAATTGGGAACAAGATGGCCAAATAGAAGGCTCTGCTGATTGTTACGACCTTAATTTTTCCAGACTACAGGTAACTGAAACTGCAGAAAGTAAAACCATGGATAAGGGGGGATTACTGTGCTTTCTAATAGATGTACTTTAGATTAATCTTATCAAGGACTTACTAATCCTTATCAAGGATTAATCTTATGAAGAACTCTCTTCATCTCAAACTAAGCATATAAAGTCTATTTTTAGTAATCATATTGATTATCTCCAAGTTTTTTCTCATTATATTTTCCTAATATATTTTTTCTATCCATTTATGATCAACTTCTGTGTTAATATGTTTGGGGTATATTAACTATAAACACATTGGCCTTTTTTTTCTTGTCAGTTAATCTTGATATTTAAAATTATGATGTTAATTCATTTACAGTTAATGGAATTATGGAACTGATTGTGTTTATTTCTACATTATTTTTTGTTTTTCTCATTTATAAATTCCTTTTTTATTTATTTTGTTTTTCTATGTTGTTTTCTGAACTTCAACTGAATTTATTACATTTTCTTAACCTTACATCCCAATGACTCATTTGGAAGGTTTACATTATTAGCTTTATTCCTTTTATCAAATGAAACCAAGCTTAAAACTTACAAGTATATAAAGAAAAAATCCTCATCCTAATGATTCTAAATGCCTTTAAAATTTCTCTCTCCGAAATCATAATGACATTTTACATCATTATAATTCTTCCTATATTTTTACCCTCAAATTTTATTGCAAATATTTATATTTAGTGCCTATTTTAATTTACTCCATATAAGTAACAATTGATTTGCTCATTATTGATTCTTTTATCTCAATTCTTCCCTCTGGACTTATCACCTTTCTTACAAAAGCATAACATTGGGTAATTCTTTCAGCCATAGTCTGTGAATGGTAAACTTATTTTATTGATTTACTCTTCAGCTCTGGTAATACTGTCCTCAAAATGCTCCTGAACTTCTCAAAGCTTATTGTTTCCATTTCCATCATAACCTTTCTTTTTGCATTCCTAGATTTAACTCTGTCGTATTCCTGGTAACTTTCTGCCCCTTGTAACAGAAATTATCTTAGTCTTTCTGACTTCTTTTATATATCTTCTGTGTTAAAACAAATTATCTTACTGTAAACAAGACTAAAAGCAAAGGTTATGCTGCACTACTTATCTTACCTATTAGACATTGTGTCTAATCATTTTCACCATATAAATATTTCAGCACACTGTCATTTTATGTAATTAAGAATCTGGTATATCAAATCCATATTTCACATCAATATGATTTTTGCTGTTGGTTTCAGCTTCCTTTTTTACCCAGCACTTCTACTAATGAAAATAAAAATAGGCTGATTATTTCTCCTCTCCTTTTTTTTTTTTTTAATCTTCTTGAAGGAATCAAATGACTTTTAAACTCCCTGAGGTTGAGATGAGAGTTAGAATCTGGGTAATCCACAAACTGGATAATCTTTTGCCCAACCTCTCACTCCTCAAATGACAGAGCGTTACTAACTTGAAGCCAGTCATTTATTCTCACTAGATACCTGATAAGCAGCATCGAATCCCCCCATAACAGATTTGCGGTTCCTAGGAGGCCTCATCAGCAATCATGAGTGTTCCTTCTTGCTCTGCCTGACTTTGCCTTAGGACTCCTGCTGCTGACTGGGAAGATTAGTCAAGGCACTATGAGTGCCCCGGGCAGAGAGGAGAAATTCTTTAACATCACCAGAGCAAGTTTTAAACAACAGAAGAAAGAAGTAACTCATTCCACATATTTTTAAAAAGAATGATGCAAACTACTAATTATGATTATCAAGATATGCTAAGTGGAAAAGTTATGCTGTGTATTTTTTTTATTATCCAAGTTCCTTTTCTGACCTCCCTTTTAGCATCAGCATTATTTTGCTTTGAAATAGGTATATCCTTATGTCCCTGTTTTGCATGCTTTTCTCCAGCGTACTAACATGACTGAAAATATACATAAAATTATGTTATGAAAATAGGGAATTATAAAAAGAGTGGCTATAGGTTAATTTAAAATATTAAATGGTACAATGACCAGAAAATTTCTTGAGAAGCTGGTATCATATTAGAGACTGAATGTATTTAAATGAGAGATGTTTTCTGATTTATCAGGTGGATCAGGTACTTTTATTAATGAACGTTGTAGAAATAAAAGGCCGAAACTAGAGAAGGTATAGCCACTTACATCATTTTTATCTTACATGTAGGCAGAACTCTTAAAATGACTGTTGCTACTTTTCTAGACCTGTCTCTTCTTGGGGCTTTCATTACTACCATCATCTTGATAGTAAAACATATAGGAGGGAAAAACCTCATTTCCTATCATGTAATCCCTAAATTCAATTATTGATATATCTTGCAAAGCATATGTTCCAAGCAAATAACTCACTGTGGCAGAAAGATAAAATCATTTGAAACTGTTCCGCACCACCCAATAGCTATATGGCTGGAGCTAGCTAACACCTCTGAGCCTTAGTTAACACAAATGAAAAGTAGAAGGAATCACATCTGCCTTTTGAATATGTGGATTAAACAGATAAACCAGCTATCATAGGGCCTGGCTAATAGTAAATCTTAAAACAAAGCAACCATTCCCTTTTATTTTCCCTTCTGCTTTACTCTGGATTATTTTGAGCAGCTGATGAAGATACGGTATGTGACGCTGCTTTGCTAACCGCCAGTTATGTTTGAACTTTGAAAGAGTGGCACTTCAGTGGAGAGGAGGCCTGAAATTGCGAAGGTAATCAGTCAATAAAAATTCACATCTCTCCAATCACCACGACTTTGCCTTCAGAGCTCAATTTGGCCAAAATATAAATAATTAGTCAATGATGTTTGTGATTAAAAATCGAACCAACCAAACAGTATTTATCATGATTTAACTTTTTCCAGAAAGAAACAAAAATGACAGTTAACAAATTTGTACTTATTTATCTATCTCCAATTTCCTATTTGGGTATTTCCACAATCATCTACTTTTTGACAGTTTTATTTATATATAGCATACTCTTTCTTTTTGTACATTATCTGCACTCTCTCTTCCTTATATATAAAGAGTGTCAATGAAAGGAGAAATAGGAATTTAATGTAGTTTGGAGTTACTCATTTAGAATTAATCTCATGAGTTATTTTAATAATTTTCCTTCATATCATTACTCAGGTTAAATCAGAACCCAAATACAAAAACTTGGCATGATATGCTTCAGATTTTTCATGAAAAAAAGTTTAGAAAGAAAGCATTTGCTTTCACAATTTCTTTTTTGTTGTTGTTTTTACATCTTTACCCATAAATGAGCCTTAGTAGGGTGAATGTAGAAAGGACTTGGCTGAATTGGGACTAAAATTCTATTTCTGAGACCTTCTCCACTGTTTTTAATAAAAAGGCATTGCTAAAAATGAATAAAACAGCTTTGGTTTAGATTGCTTGGAAATCCTCCCCTCTGCTGCAATTACCGGATGAAATAGACATTAAGCTCAGAGGAGTTCTTCACTCAGTCTCTTTTGCTTCTTGCCTCTGCGAGGGACTATTTTTCTGATGCCATTATTGGCAGATCGCCACATTGCACCTGCTGATCCACCTGCCTTTCACTGGCGTGCAGTATTTAAAATGTTACGCAATTAAAGTAAATGAGTTTAAAGGACTGGATTTGCACTACACCTCCTGGAGAGCTGTTGTTCATCCTTAAAAGTGCCTGATGACGGTTTGGGAAGCACTGCTGTTGGCCTGGCCCCTGAATTGCTCCCCTTTGAAGAACTCTGTGGTGAATCTCCTCATAAGGATGCTAAATGGTGAGGAAGCATAAAGAGAGACATTTTGAACCCCAGGTATTTGGTCTTTATAGATTGAGACTAGGCAGCAAAAGAAAGACTACAAAGTAACTAGAACCATCTAACTGTTTCTTGATAAAATATAACTCTGTATCCGTCTATTTTAATTTGTATTCATGAATTTCATTTTGATTATTTTCTGCAAACCTGTGTGCAAAATGCTAAGTAAAGACATCTCAAAATGGAAAAGTTATTTGCTTATCAGGACACACTTAATTGTCTCATCATTTTTGTGGTAGTCATTAATTATTCTTTCTTACCTATCTTACTATTAGGCATGATGTGAAGTAAATTAAAATGAGGTGGTTTTTTATAGTGCATTCTGTGCTTTTACATAGAAAGTCTGAGCATATCTAGGGACATTGAGTGAGTCCACAAAGCCATGCTTTTAAAAGTAAGTCAAATTCTTTATTCACTGAGAATATCTTTATATACTAGGCACTTCCATATTAAGGATACAAAAAATGCTCCTATCTCAAGGAATTTAACATGAATTTAGTGATTAGCAGCCACAGATAACTTATTTTTTCATCCCACGTACTTTTTATGACTTTATGGTCCTTCAAAGGTAACAATGCCATGTGTTATAAACAGTTATAAGAGAAGCACATAAAAGGATACATACAGAATTCTGGCTACTAGCCTGGCGTGTAAGGAGTTTGGAAGTCATCATTCCCACCCTTACAATGAGAAAAAAGCTAAACTGAAAATCAACAGCTCATCTTTGACCCAATAGAAAATTAAGGTCACAGGCCAAACTGCTGCCCCCCAAATTAGAGAGGTAGAAAGGCAGATACAGTGACATACAACTTTCTGAAGCAGATACCTCTCCAGGGTCAAGCACTGGGATAGAAAAACATAAATAGTAATTAACAGATGACTGGAGACTTTATGTGAACAAGTTTGAGGTTAAACATTCTGGAAGGGCTCAGGAGGACTCAATATATTGGAAACAGCAAAGGAAAAAAAATCAGTGAATATGAAGAAATGTCAGTAGAAACTCCCAAAAATGTAAATGCAAAATAATCATAACAATAATAAAAAAACAGGAAAGACAGAACAGAATTTCCAAAAAATGAGATAATAAAGGTGTAACATAAATGTAATTGGAATACCAGGAAGGAGAAGAGAAAAAGGAACAAAATAAATATTTGAAGCCATAATCACTGAAAATTTTCCAAAATTAATGACACCAAGCAACCGACTCAGAAATCTCAGAGAACACCAAGCAAACACCAAAAAAAATCTATCTGTAGGCATATCTAATTCAAACTTAAGAAAGTTAAAGATAAAATCTTAAAGAAGCTAGGGTGGTGTTGGGGGACCCTTACCTAAAGAGGACTGAGGTTAAGAATTATATTTAACTTCTGTAAGAAACTATATAAGCAAGAATATGAAGTGAAATATTAAATGTGTTGAAAGAAAAAAGTCCCATCAAACTAGAATTCTGTATCCAGCCAAATTAAGCTTCAAAAGTCAAGGAGAAATAAAGATTTTTTCTCAGACAAACAAAAATTGCAGAAATTTGTCACCAGTAGATCTGTGTGCAAGAAATGTCAAAAGAAATTCTTCAGAATTAAAAAAATGATATGGATCAGAAACTCAGATCTACTTAAAGAAAAGAAGAACATTAGGGAATGAATGAATTCAAGTACAACAAAATATTTTGTTTTCTTAACATATCAATTTATTCATAGAAATAATAATAGCAACAATATATTTGGTAATTACAACTTTTGAACAAGTGAAATATGTGACAATAATGATATAAGTAATGAAAGAAAGAGATTAGGAATGTTCTGTTGTAAGTTACTCACACTGCTTGTGAAGCATATAGTGTAACTTGAAAGAGGACTTGAATTATTTGTAAATGTGTATGGCAAACTCAATAGCAACTGCTAAAATATGTAAAAGAAAAATAATACATGCTGAGACGAGAAACGCTGATGGAATCATTTAAAATGCCTACTTAAAACCAGAGAAGGCAGAAAAAGAATGTTAAGACATGCAAAAAAAGGAATAAATAGAGAACAGTACATGAATATGGTAGGTATTAATCCAACTATAGTAATGATCATTTTAAATATCAAAGTTTTAAAATCATTAATTAAAAGAGGCAGAGTGGATGAAAAACAGAAGATCCAACCATATTCTGTCTATAAGAAACCTACTTTAACTATAAAGACACAAATAGATTAAAAGTAAGAGGCCAGAAAATAATATACCATGCTAACTTTAATGAAAAAAAAAAAACTGCAGTGGCTATATTAACTTCAAAGTAGAATTCAGAGTAAAGAAAGTCATCAGAGATAAAGAGGGGCATTTTAAAATGATAAAAGGGTCAGTTCTACAAAAGAATAAGCAATCCTTAATGTGTATGCACCTGACAACAGAGCATAAAAATATGTGGTGAAAAACTGATGAAACTATAAGGAAAAATAGATTAACCAATCAGTTTAGTTGCAGACTTCAACACCTTCTATCAGTAAGAGATCTGGCAACAGAAAGTCAGTAAGACAAGGTAGAGTTCAACTAGACAACACATCAATCAACTGAATCCAAACATCTATAAAATAATTCCTCTGAAAACAACAGAATAGACATTCTTTTCAAGCTCGCACTAGACATTCACCAATATAGTCTACAGCCAAAGATACACTTTAAGATATTTTTAAAAATAGAAATAATACAAAGTATGCTTAGAGACCACAATGGAATTAAATTAGGAGTAATAGACAGATAGCTAGGTGACTCTAAAAATACTTGAAGATTAAACAAAACAACAATTTGAAAATTCAGAGAAAATTTTCAAGAGACGTTTAAAAATATTTTAAAGTAAATTAAAATAATACAGCTTATCAAAATTTGTGGAAAAAATTGTAGAAAAAGCAGTGCTCACAGGAAAATGAACAGCCACAAATACATCTATTAGGAAAGTTGAAAGATGTAAAAATCATGTAAGCTTTCACCTTAGGAAACTGTAAGAAAAGGCAAATAAATCCAAAATAGGCAGAATAAGGAAAAGTGGAACAGAAATAAATAAAATTGAAAATAAAAAGAAAAACAGAGAAAAATCAATAAAACCAAAAGCTGGCACTTAGGAAAAAATCAGTAAAATTGGTAATAATCTAGCTAGGTTATTTATGAAAAGAGAGAAGACACAAATTACTAACTTCAGAAATGAAGATGAGCCATTATTTCTAATACCATAGACATTAAAAAGATAATAAAGGAATAGAGTAAACAACTCTATCTCTACAATTTTGATATCCTAGATGAAATAGACCAAGCTATTGAAAGATACAATCTAACAAAACTCACACAACAATTGCAAAATCTGAATAGGCCTATCTTCTAAAGCAATTGAGTAAATAATGATCTTTTGAAAGGTTATTTGTAAGCCGGGCATGGTGGCTCATGCCTGTAATCCCAGCACTTGGGAGGCCGAGGCAGGTGGATCACATCAGGTCAGGAGTTTGAGACCAGCCTGGCCAATGTGGTGAAACTCCGTCTCTACTAAATATACAAAAATTAGTCAGACATGGTGGTGGGAGCCTTTAATCCCAGCTACTTGGGAAGCTGAGGGAGAATCACTTGAATCTGGGTGGTGGAGGTTGCAGTGAGCTGAGATCGTGCCACTGCACTCCAGCTTAGGCAACAACAGTGAAACTCTATCAAAAAGAAATTATTTGTGAAGACTTTATTAAGAAAGATACTGTTAAGGGACTGAAGAAACAAGCCACAAACTGGAAGAAAAATATTTGCAAGCACATATCTGATAAAAGACAGGTATCTAAAATACATGGAGAACTCTTAAAACTCATCAATAAGAAAACAAACCAATTAAAAAACGAACAAAATATATGAATGAATAACTCATACAAGAAGGTATGCAGATGGCAAACAAGCATATGAGAATATGCTCAAGATCATATGTCATTAGGGAATTGAGAATTGAAGTATCAATGAGGTGACAGCTACATACATATTAGAATGGCTAAAATCCAAATCCCTGACAACACCAAATGTTAGTGAGGATGTGAAACAACAGAAACTCTCATTTATTGTTGGTAGAAATGCAAAATGGTACAGCCACTTTGGAAGACAATTTGGCATTTTTTTACAAAACTAAACATAATCTTACCATATGGTCCAACATAACATTCCTTGGAATTTACCCAAATTAGTTGGAAACTTATATCGGCATAAAAACCTTTGCAGAAATATTTATTACAGCATTATTCATAATTACCAAAACTTGGAAGCAATCAAAATGTCTTTCAACAGATGAATGGATAAACAAATGGTGAGATATTCATACAATGGAATATTATTCAGCACTAAAAATAAATGAGCTATCAAACCTCGAAAAGGCATGAAGAAAGCCTAAATATATATTGTTAAATGAAAAAGGCCAGTATCAAAAAGGTAACTACTACATGATTCCAAATGCATGACGTTCTGGAAAAGACAAAACTATGGACACAGTGAAAAGGTAAGTGGTTGCCAGATGTTTACAGAGTGGGAGGTAAAGTGAATTCATAGAGCATATGTGATTTTTAGAGCAGTGATATTATTCTACATAATACTGTGGATACACAGCATTACACATTTGTCAAAACCCACAGAATGTACAAAGAGTGAGCCCTAGTGTAAATTATGGTCTTTTAAAAATTAATAATGTATCAATATTGGCTCATCAATTGTAAAAAATGTGCCATACCAATGTAAGATATTATTAATAACAGGAGAATCTGGGAAGGGGGAATGAGGTGGTAGATGGGAACTCTGTACTTTTTACCCAACTCTTTTGGTAAACCTAAAACTGTTAAAATAGAGTCTATTAACTAAGTAAAAATGATGCACTATATTTTGACTAGTGAAATGTTTGTAACATATGCTGGACATCATGGGAGCAGAGGAAAAAGCAAACACAGATGAGACATTAGCAAATGTCTCCAGAGGAGATGGTACCTGAATTTATTCACAACAATAAAATGAGTTTATCCATGGAAAGGACATTCCAGATGGGGTGAACAGTATGAGCAAGAATAGATAGATAAAATTATTCCAATGACTAGTTTTACTGTAGTGTGGCATGAAGCAGAGTGGTGAGAACTACGCTTGGATATGTTGACAGAGACCACTATCTGAAGAACTTACTTGCCTTGGAGAAGCCTGAGCTTCTGTAGATAGATACTGGAGGCTATGGCTGAGTTTGTTCAGGGAGGTGGCATGGTATATTGAAGGCATTGAGTTAATGTCAGCCCATACCAGGATTGCTGGAGAATTCTTAGGTTAATATTTTTTAAATGCGAGCACAGGTATAAGGAAGACAGTAATGAGGTAAGGAATTTCTAGGTATCTGCACTACCAAATATAAAGTACAGAATCTTTTGAGGGCTACATACTGGATTTTTGTTGAATGCATTTCTGCATTGCTTTTGTTCTGTAGCATTCTAAAGTAGTATAGAATATGATACTATGAAAAGGCTTGAATTTTCATAAATTAAAATTTGTAATAGAAATAATAGATAATCAGAGAAAGACATTTCCTAATACTCATGAATAGTAGCATAAATATCAGTGTGGATTTTGCCATTACAGTCAATGGCAAAAACCGCAATTACTTTTTCACCAAACAAATATGTTACCAAACATATGACTATAAATATTATGTATACACCTACATAGAAAAAATATTTCTCCATATAGCAATTAGAGTTTACCCCCTCTTGAATTTTGTTTCTGTAAGCTAGTTGTACAGTATATAATGCACAATTTGTTTCACAGCTTGCAGAAAAACAGAACAAATATCAATTAGCATTTTACTCTTTACTCTTTCAGGAAAAATAATATAGACTAATTAAAGTTTCCTCCTGGGTTTGTCTATGTGCGTTCTAATGAACTGGCACACACAAAACATTGAACTGATACTAGAAAAATGTATACTTTACACGTAAATTATTACCCTTGGGTGTGAAAATAAAGATATTTTTAGCTAATTATAAAGAAATATGTCAAATGAAAGGTCTACATAGTTTCTAATTTTAACACTTTATTTGAATGCTAATTTTAAAGCTGATTTGTATTTTAAGCTTTAATATACCTCAATAGAAAAGGCCTCATTAAGAAAAACTCTATATTTTATCTGCCTTTTAAATTATGTACATTTATTAAAATCTTATTAAAAGATCTTTTATATAATAGTGGATAAATAGAAATTTCAGTGACTTGAAATTGATTTTAACTCAGGAAGCTGAGAAAAAATGTTTATATATTTTTATGATAAATACAATTATTGTTAAGTTGTGTATTTACTTTGGGGTATCACTTACATGAAAACTATTTTCATCAAGGTCTTAGAAATAATGTAAAATAATTCAAAAACTTTTCCAAATAATGCTATATACTAACTTAATATCCTTTCCAATTTATTTAACACAATTTGGGGGTAGAGTTTACAGCATTGTTTTTATTATTATTTTGAGTATCGTATGAAAATTAAAGCAGCTTCACTTTAAGAAGTATTACTTTCTGTGGACTTTTATTAATTTAGATCAATCTTCGCTCAAGTCAAACTAGAGATATTAACAATTATAATTACTACATTTTAAACCATATATACGGCCATATTGTAAAAGTGTTCATTTTTCTTTCTAGCAACAATTTTTGTATTTTGTAAAAAGCTTCTCTTCAAGCTCACTGAAGTGTTATTATTTATATATATATATATATATATATATATATATATATATAGTGCTAATTGCCTTTAGAAATTGTCTCCACAAATCCTCAATTTACTATCTGAGAGTAAATCTCACCTGCTAATCTTGAATCTTTCACAGAGTTGCTCAAGTTATGTGATTTCTTTCCACTAACACAAAGAAAGACTAAATTTATCATTCGGTTGAGGTTCAGAAACTAAATCTGTCTAGTGCTTGATGAGGTGTATCTTCTTATTTATCCTCTTTTAAGATTAAGGAAACAGACAGTTAGCTGAAGGGGAATGACTTTCCAAAGGTTAAACTTGTTGAATGACTGTAGGTAAATCATAAGTCCTCTGAGTGAATGATAGAAAATAAAGTATTGATAACTTTTCCTGAAATTCTCACTGAGATACACCTCTAAGAGCTATGCTTTCTACAGTATTTCCATTTCCATCCACAATCTTGATCCAGGTCCACATTCCCAAATGTTTTTCCTGTAACAAGTTTCTTTTTAAAGTTTTTCTGAATATTTACTCTCTTCCTTCAATATCTTGTATACTACCTTTGGTAACATCTTCTTTGGTATGTACTTTTAATTTCTTTTCAAAGGTATAGAGTTGTTCAAAATCATTTACCATAATGTATCTTCCCCATTTGCAGTAAATGTTAACACTGAATTAAAAGACCTGCAAATTGCTCTTGACGATTTAATTTTTTACATCCTACATCCATATCATTGGGCACTGTTGATTTTCCTATAAGATCTGTCATCAGTCTATCTAGTTTTTCTTAAACATTGCCAAGGCTTGTAGCTCATTTGCATCATTTCCCTTCAAGCTGACACCATTTCCACTCTTTCCTACATTTCCCACATTTATTGAGTAGTTAAAGTAAATTTTTTGAAATGTAAATAAGATAATGTGAATGATCCTCAAACTTGCTTAGTACTCTCCAATACCTTTGTATTGCACTTAAAATAGCACCTCAAATCTTATCATGCCTATAATTCTGCTTTATTTCTCCCTTGATTTTCTCTCCAAAACTTTCTTCTGCTCCCAATTTTTCCTCCCCATTCTTCTCTGGTTATATTACTATGTGATGTCACGAATCACTCCCAAGCCCTTTTTCTTTAGTCTGATTTATAGATCAGCTTCCATTCATTCTTCAAAGTGACTCATTTAGGACTCCCATGTAACATTTAAGGTTTTCATTAATTGGGTGAAATTTTCAAGGTGAATAAATGAACCAAGATATTTTACTCCAAGAAAACAAAAGGGTGATTATGTTTGCTTCCTAGTTCCTTATGCCAGCTCATATGGCAGCAACCTCAATGAAATGTGACTTCTCATTTGCTTTTCTGTGTGCCACACTCATTCAGACCCCTATGCTTTCTTCAGCTCTTACATTTGGTTCCACTTGCATTTCACTTTTACTTGTCTAAACTTTCCTGTTGGACCTGATTTTGTTTTCTTTATCTTAAGGCCCTTTCTGTGTATCAATAATCTTTCTATAAACTCTATTTCCTCTTCTAGTAAATTCTACACAATGTAGCAGTTAATTATTTTAAGTGGATTTCCATAAATTAGTTTACTTTCCCCCCAAAAAGTGCTTTGATGGCAATTATTTATTTTCATCTCTACACAATCCAAAGAACCTATTCATTCTGTCATTCTCCAAATCTTAAATATTTATCTGGTCTTAATACAGATATACATTTCCAATATGCTTAAACACTCCCTCTACATTATTTTTGTGATTTAATAGAATTATATTGTTATAATTTCTCCTGTTATGTTTGCATCCATTACATTATGTTTTCTTAATATTTAATACATTATTCTCAAACTAAGTTTTTACCTTTTTTAAAAGTAATGCAGACCTTAAAAGTACTACTTAAAAGTAATGCAGAGCTATTACTTTTTACAATATTAAATGTGCTTATTATGTAAAATTTGAAAAATATAATATTTAAAAAATTACCATGTATGCTTTTATCATCTAAGGAAAAACCATTTGACTCTCACGTGCATATTACCGTGTCGTATATCTAACTATATAAGGCTTCTCAGAATAATCATCCTTAGGTACAAATCTGAAAATATCACACCCACTCCTAAAGCCATTAATGCACTTCTTTTCCAAAGAAATTAAACATAAACTATGTGGCTTGCAATCAAGGCTGCCGTGATTTGGCTGAGCAGTATTCTCCTTGTCCTAAAGCCCACTGCAGTATTTTATGCAACATTCACAATAGTCAAGTTTCCGTAAGTACACCCTTAAGATAACAAAACAAAGCAAAAAACTGCTGTGGTCAAATTAGTCCTTGGATGTTCACAGTCTTAACCATTTTCAGATGTAATTTAGTAAAGAAACCTGTGTAATGAATAACCCAGCATTTCTGAAGCTTATTTATTTTCTTGACCCTTTTGACCCTTCTTTATGTTACATCCAAGAAACAAATTTTGGAAAACCACATGCATTTTCTGTTTTTCCATATCTTTGGTGTAAAAACATAAAAGAAAAAAACATCGTACTAAGGATCCTTCTATCCAGCTCAGATATCTCAGTCATATCAATTTTTTAAAATTAAAGTTTGTAATATCATATTCAAACAGGAGTCACAGTCAAGAAGGGAGGTAGGAAGGCAATCATTATACAGTGAACCTACCATTTACAGTGTTGACCCTTAAAAGATTGATCAGAAACCTGAAGTAGTATGTAGACCAACAGGAAGGTATTTCCCAATGGCATATATCCATTAGTCTTGCTGATAAGAGTAATTTATAAAAACATAATTAAATTTATTAATTGGAACTAATTTATTAATTTTCTATGATAGCTCTCCTGTGTTCCAGAATATGTGGGAATGTGTGTGATATCATAGCCAGCATATCTCCTTTCTTAGGTAAAATCACTAAAAAAGTGAATAGAGATGCAGAATGCCAGTTTTATAATTTACAAAGATAATGTTGAATATATTTGTAAAAAATATAAATGACCAATCTTAACATACATCTATAAGAAAATCTAAGTCATAATAGGAGGAGGGAATGGATTAGTACAAAAGAAACAAGACAAATTAAAATATCTAATACATATTAAGTTGGTGAATTCTTCCTAAAAATGGTAATGATATATTATTCAAAAGTCTTTCTGTTGCAAATTAAAAGTCTCAAACTAGCTTCAGTGTTTTGTTGTTGCTTTTAAAGAATGTATTGCCTCATGAAAACTAAGGGATGGAACTAGCTTCAAGAATAGCTTGATCCGGAAATTCTAACAATTTTATCATGCTAAGAGAGATCACACAACTCAATCAATTTAACACAACCAGTCAGCAGGAAAGATGAAAGGCCTCTCCAAGTCATTAGATTTCTTGCTTTGTTCTCTATTTTCAGTACGTCCTTTATTTTATTTTTATTTTTGAGGGATCCCATATTAATAAAAACGTATTTACATATGCAATTTTATTTGGACTATAATATGCAGACCACCAAAATACTAATTGTAGTATTTTTATAATTGTATCTGATATTTATATAACATCAGACACCGGAAAGCTATTTTGTCCATCTTTTCTGTGGCAGAAATAATAGTACATTTGAATAGACATTATTTTAAGATGATGGAGTTGATATTTTTTCCACCAAACATTTTGACTTATTATATCTCTAAACTGTCATAAAACAAAAAATGGTCCCATCCTATTTCAAGGGTCATAAAATATTGAATAATGAGCACAAAAAGCATGCCAAAATAAAGGTATGAAAGTCTCAAAAAAATCAAAGCCAATTAATGTACAAATTGTGGATTTGTTTTCTCTATTACCGACATGAAGATATACAAAATATAGATTGCTCTGTTTCTATACAGTACATACTGAGTCTTTCTTGAGTATTATCTTTTCTTTCAAGGGATGAATGCATAATGATTTTGGTGGGATGGAGGAACAGGATCACAGTCAGTATTCTTAAAATTGAGTTTAGCCTGTCAAATTCATTGTGATCTGTATGATATCTTGTGTCCAGTGGGATCACAAAGTATAGCAAGGTAATATTCATTAAAAAATTCTGACCTCCATATTCACAACCCTTTTTAGAAAAGGTAATTGTCATTTACAGTTTATTCTATTTTTTAACTAAATAATACATAAATTACAATCTGAGCTACAAAGAGAACTATCTCAGTGCTGATTTGAAATTCAGCAAACACACCAGCTTATGCTTTCAGGTGGCAAAAGTTCCAAGGTTCCCTGGCTTCTTTTGTGTTCCTAGGCTTGTAGAGTGCTAGGAGCTGACAGATGCTTATCAAACATTCATGTAAACACTGCTATCAAAGCTGTACTCTCCAGCTCTGCCTTCACACAAGAGGGTCAGCATGGAACATCATTAACATTGGGCCAGAGAGAGAAATGTCATGCCACAAGGTTTGTAATGCAAGAGAATGCCCACGCTGCTGTTCTAAGATATAGCACCCACATTGTTAACTTTGCTGACATGAAAGACGAGTGCAGAGGCAATGTTTAAAACATTGAGTGTTTATTTAAGCATAAATTCTGTTAGGCATTTTCGTTTTTCTTTTCTCAAGTTAAAATAGAGTTTGGGCTTTTTTAGTTTTTAACTGAGAGAATGAGGTTCAAATCTGAGAATTAATTAACAATGCCTTCATGAACAAATAAAATATCTCTGTGCCTTCACTACTTTGGCAGCAATAATAATACAGGAGGCAAAAAATTGAATTCTCCAGGTCTGGGATCACTGAGAGCATCTTGAAGATCTCCTTTTGTTCTTCACTTTCTCCAGTTCTATAGGCCTATAGAATTCTTAATGTGCAGGGATCATACTACTTTTTAGGATGACTCCTCACTAAGTAATAGGCTGTAAAGTTATAGTTGGCAAAGTAACCTTACCTTTCCACCACCAATATTTAGGATATGGTTTTCCTTCATTCTGAATTAATGCCCTAATTTTCACCTGAGAAGATTGTAACTTAGCTCACTTACTTACCAGCTTCACATACTTAATAGTTTCCCTATGGCCTGTATCAGATATTCTCCCAATTGCCTACACAGTTGACCCTTGAACAATGCAAGGATTAGGAACGCTGACTGCTTCAACAGTCAAAAATACACGAATAACTTTTGACTCTTTAAAAAATTTACTACTAATAAATAGCCTACTATTGACCAGAAGCCTTATCCATAACATAAACAGTTGATTAATGTATATTCTGTGTTATATAGTATATCATTATAATAAAGTAAGCTAGATAAAGAAAATCATAAGGGAGAAATATATACTTATTATTCATTAGGTGGAAGTGGGTCATCATAAAAGTCTTTATCCTCTTTGTCTTCCTGTTGAGTAGGTTGTGGAGAAAGAACAAGAGGAGGGGTTGGTCTTGCTGTCTCAGGGGTGGCAGAGTTGGAAGAGGTAAAGGAGATAGAAGGGGAGGCAGGAGAGGCAGGCACACTTGGAGTAACTTTTGTTGGAAAAAATCCATGTATAAGTGAACCCGTGAAGTTCAAATCTATGTCGTTCAAGGGTCAGCTGTACAGTAGGTACAGCTCTCTTATCCATGGGGTATATATTTTAAGACCACTAGTGGATGCCTGAAACCATGGATCCCTTCATATGTTATGCCCTAAATATATTATGTTTTTTTCGTATACATACATACATACATACCTATAATAAAGTTTAATTTATAAATTAGGCATAGTAAGATTAACAACAATAATAATACAATGTAACAACTATAACAATGTACTATAATAAAACTTATGTGAATGTGGTCTCTCTCTTTCAGAATATCTTATTGTACTGTACTCATCCTTCTTCTTGTGATAATGTGGGATAATAACCCAGATAACTACTAAGTGACTAACATGCAGGTAGCATACAAAGTGTGGATATGCTAGACAGAGCAATGATTGAAGTCCTGCATACAATAAAGCAGTATGGTGCAAAGCTTCATCATGCTACTCAGAATGGAACACGATTTAAAATTATAAATTGCTTATTTACAATTGTGTTCCTTTTAATATTTCTGACTGCAGTTGACCATGGCTATTGGAAACTATGGAAAGCAAAACCGCAGATAAGGGGCAACTACTGTAATAGCACAGGGATGGGAGTTCTTACAGAAATAGCTTGAGCATCACCTGGGTATTTAGAAATACAAGAAGCCATTTCCTAGGACGCAGAAGGATGGGAGTAATTTGGGAAACAAAAGGTATTTCTTAACCATTACTGTTTTCCGGGAGCCCGAGATCTCACCAAAGTTCAACATTTTCTAATCCTACTTTAGGCTTACTGAATTAGAAACTCTGGGGTCAAAATACAGCCAAGTGTGGTTTAATAAACCATACAGGGGATTCTCTGTTTGAGAACGATAGCATTAGGCTTTGCCTTCCAATCCTGCCCATTCATTTGGCTATCTGGTACGTTTCAACATTTTGCAGATGATTTTTTCCCCCTGCTCCTTGACTCTCTCCTTGCAGTTCTCCTTTCTCTGTGAATGGGTTCTAGTCTCCTGTAACCTGTTATGTAGTTTCTAAGACCTCATCACGTTTGGCTGAAGAACCTTTATTCTGACACTGCTAATACTTTTGAATTATATTTCTCCTACTCCTCAGTTACCACCGTTGTCAAACAAGCATCAGGTGATGATATTTTCCCATCCATCTCTGTGTCCAAATTAGATTCATAAGCAAATTTTTTTCTGGAGAAATAGGTAATTGAGATACTGCATGTGATTTCAGATACTGCTACATAGAATGTTTGCAGCTGAATGCTTCAGTTGTGTTCCTAGATGGTTGTTCCAGCTAATAGATATTTTGAGCTTATCCAAATAAATTAATATATGTATTATATACTATATGTAATATATATTCTTATTAGCTTTTGCTTTATGAGCATACTAGAAAATAGAGATTTCAGCCTTGAAGATCTGTTTTGGGTTGTTGGCTAAAAATAAAGTGAATAGAATACTAGGAATAATTATATTCCATGCTTTTAGCCTCTTTTTTCTTTCTCTTTGTCTAATCTTTTTTTTTTTTTTTTGGTAGAGGACGGTGTGCTATTTCCAATTATGAAATACCATACTTTATTTGATTTGATTTTCTTAAAATGTATTCATTGCCTCTGGGGCTCTCAGTCTATGGACAAAATACACATTCAATATTTTAAGCACAAACATCTTATTTGTTGGTAATGGAAAAAGTCAGCCCTTGGCTCTCCTCTCAGGATGGTGCAACCAGAGAACGGGCATTTCTAAAATATTTGTGTTGGTTTGTAAACCTATGGTTTACTGTGATTCTTAAGCCTATTATGGTAGGTAGTTAGGCAGATATAAGCAGGGCAGGAGAGGGAATTCTCTTCACCAGGAATGTTAGGAGACCATCAGGTGATGATCATGTGGTTGCTAACTATCTCTCTAAAATAATAATCAGTGACAGCCCTCACCAAGGAAAGGCAGTCTCTCAATAGATGGAAGCACCTAAAGCTGATGACCAGCAGCTTCCTGATAAGATCTTAAGAGCTGGGCAAGTGTGGGCTCAACCACATGCACTAAACGGCAAAATGGTGGAGTTTAACTGGTGCATGACCTTATAGGAATACTCGACTGGTAAAGGAAGAACACCTCAAGTGGGCATGAGTCCAACTCCAATAAACACTGTGCATGTGGATGGCCCACCCGAAGTAAAGAATCAGGGGAAAATTAACGCAACCCTGGAAGCATGCCAACATATAAGACGCCAAATTAAAGGTCAAACTGTGCACTTGATCTCTCAAGTCACCAACTTGGCCCTGTTGCAAGTGTACTTTACTTTTTTTATTCCTGCTCTAAAACTTTTAAATAAATTTTCACACCTGCTCTAAAACTTGCCTCAGTCCCTCACTCTGCCTTATGTCCACGAGTCGAATTCTTTCTTGAGCGGAAGCAAGAATTGAGGTTGCTGCAGATCCATATGGATTCACTGCTAATAACAAGCCTAAATTTAGATAGTTTTGCTCAATTGAACGAGTCTACTTCTACTGACCAAACTGTGAAAATCTTCTTTATATTTTCCAATTAGGTCACGTTATGTAGGCTTGTATCATGGCTTCAGTGTGGGCTGGTCCAGCCTGACTACAGGGTCTATAGCACAAAAAGTGAGTTAAAACTAAATATGAAAAATAGTCATATATAAGCCAGTTACTGATTAGGAAGTTTAGGAGTCAAAATATTAGAAAAATATCTCAATGACTTTAAATAGTGGCTTGGCTATTACTTCCTAAATATGTTGCTGTTTTAATGCAAGTGAAAATGTTTTGTTTTGTTTTGTTTTTGAGTTTGTATTCCTACTCTTGGAGTCAAACACTTTATTTTAGTTGTTTTCTCTAGTACAGTATTTGCCTCCCTAATTCTACATGATGGCAATAGAATTCTTTTTCTTGATTAAATTTTCTATTGAATTCCTTTTACTATGTTTGAGGTTCCTATTCTTACACCATTACCTCCCTTACTTCCATCTTCCCAGTGTAACTATATCTATTGGCTACGAGTTAGTCAATGTTATGTTATGCTTTATATCTAAATATTGTTACAACTGAAACAGGAGTTATAAGTTGTTTTTTTCTTTTCTATATTTTTTCCCTCACAGTTAATAATTGTTTCATTTGATTTACTTTTTCTCACTTCTTCCTGATGCTCCCCACTTCAACAGATCTGTAAAGAAACTATCAACATATTTTCAAAATACTATGTTGCATTATTATTTTACCTTCTTTTGCCCAAGCAATTACCATCCTATATAGCTCTTGATTCTTCTACCATCTTGACAAGAGCTCTGTAATCTTATTTTATAAATGATACCTCGCTCTTCTCTTCACCTCTGTCTTGGGTTAGGCCTTGCTTTTCCATCTTAGTGTTTGTCCTCACCGTGTGGCACATATCCTCTACCTTCTTCCTAAGGAAGAATGCACATAGGTAAAGTTTATAAGCTTACATATTGTTTCATAGATATAAAGATTCTCTTGATTACAGGACACAATACAATGACACTTGAATAGAGGAAAAGGAAGACTCTTTGTTACTTACAGCTCTGAAAGAGTGAAGGCTACCATACAGAGGCCACACACAGGGGTTGCATCTGGAGATGGAATACTAGTGAGTTGGGGCTGTAGGGGGCAGTTTATATGTGCAAGAGGTGGATAAATTTTACTTAGCTAACCATCCAACTCCCTGTGGATTGGCTAATTTGAATAATTTCCCAGGCTCTGGGGAATAGGAGCTCTCTCTAGTTATCTGGTACCTGCCTCTGGATGATGAAGGCAGGTGCATAGTGGCCTCATAGTGTAGGAGCCAGATGAGGTAAATGGTTTGGGTGTGAAGTTAATCATCTGCTCAAGAATTGGAACTGACATTCTCCTAGCCAGAAAACCACAGAAAGCAAATGCATCTTAATAAATTATTATATGTTTAATACCCTTCATGTGCTTATTCTCAATGTCAGCTTCTTTCTCTGCCAATCCCCACTGCCAAAAAATTCACTATCTTCACTACTTTAGCAATTATTTCCTTTGGTTTTTTATGGTTTTATTACACAAATGTGCATTCTAGGACACTGTAGTTTAGTTTTGCTCAATCCAAACTCAATATGTACTGCAGGTTTCTTATAATCTACAGTTTTCCCCTTTATTCCTTTATTTTCCTCAGAATGTATGTGTTGAAAAACTGGGCTATTTGACCTGTAGAGTTTCCACAGTCTAACTTTTGCTGATTTCATACCACCAGTAGAGTTTTGCATAATTTTATCTTCTTTCATCTGAAAGTAATCAGCTAGATCCAGAGCCTTTTATCATACTACAGTTTAATTATTTTGGCAAGATTATGGATGATATTGCATCCTATCAACAGGAGGTACATTATACTTAATTTTTCCTATATTGAGTTATTTTGGTTCTCTTCTCAGATCACTTTCTCTATCCTACAGTATCTCACACCTTTTTTCTTTCATTGTTATTTCGATCATGCCTAATTCTAGACCCCTTTCTTTAATAATTGTGCAAAATTCTTAGGTTGACTCAAGATAAAAACTTATTGAATTTTCTTTATCCCATTCTGACCTACCCAAACAAAGCAGTTGTACTTCTTGGAAATGTTGTTGATAAAAATATTATTAAATCTTCTTCATTATTCCATTATTCCAGATGCTTTCCACTGGTATCCTTTGGTTAACAAGATTTTAAAGTTCAAATTTCTATTATAGTGTATTGTGATTAGCTAAAATTTACAGATATTTTATAGATTCCTATCAAATATGTGCCATTTATGCTTTCCAATTCATATTGTTGCCAACCTATTCATTGTATTTTAATTAAAAAATAAAAACAAAAGAAATAATAAAAGTGAAAGACTTTTGATGTGATTTTATTTTTCGTTTATGCATGCCTTGTCTCCCAAATAAACAAAAATATATGAAGGAAATAACCACCGTTTATACTGTGAAAGAAACTACATTAGAGACAGTAGATACTTGAGGAAGTATGTTTTAAGAGAAAAAAGGAGGAATTATATTTTCAGTCATGATGTAGTAATTGGATCCAAACTTACTCTCTCAAAATAAGTAACACAGAAAATTATACAAAATATACAGCAATGATTTTCAGGCATAATAAAACAAGCAGAACAGAATGGAAATCTCTTGAGGAAAAAAAGAATGTAATGAGCTGAGTCCTGCAATCACTCTCCCTTTCTGCTTGGTGGCACCTGCAAGGCTATGAGGCAAGAAAAAGAATCCCAAAATGTGACCAGCAGATTTAGTGAATTTAAGAGGAAGAATATGGAGTTTAGAGAGAAGTTGAGAAATAAATCCATGGAGAAGATTATGGAAGAGAAGAAAGCTATGAAGAGTAGGAAATCCCCATAGTAAGGCTAACCTATCCCTCTCTAAGTAAGTTAAGATAAGCAAAAAGCAGTGGAGAAGTTCAGCAAGTAACTTAACTGCAAATCAAAACAAAATTCCTTTAAGGAGGAAAAAATAAAATACAGATTATATCATTCAAAGACGCAAAATGTGTAATATCCAAAATATACCAAAAATTATATAACATGCACAAAATCAAGAAAATTCGAACCATACAGAAAGAAAAATTTGTAGGTGTAAATGAATCCAAACAGAACAAATGTGATAGAATTTAATTAAATGCTATATTTCCAGAGAACCAAGTAGCTAGAGAAACAAGCAGAAGAATCACGAAGAAAACCATCCAGAGCACATCATAATCAAGTTGCTTAAACCAGTGATAAAGAGAAAATCTCAAACACATCCAGAAGAAAAGGCACATAATTAAGCAAGTGACCTTGAGTAACCAACAATATAAGCTTCATATTTCTCTTACAGGTAAAATGCAAAAAACTAATATCTACCTCATATAGTACTGTTAGGATTAAACATGTTGTAAAATATGGTAATGACAAAGACAAATTAAGCAAACTCTTGTTAGGATAATTTAAAATTGTATATATTTATAAAAAATGAGAGTTACATAAAAATATGGTTTTCCCCAAAATGTAACCTAAACAACAGTAAAATTCATCATTAACTAGAGGAAGCATTACTTTTTTGGGACAAACTAAATCATGTCTTCTCCACGAAAACATAAGAACAAAATGTACTCAATTAATTAATTATTACTGAGGCCTAGACCAATTTTTTTTCTAGTACATTTACAATTCTTGATATATCTTCTGAATGCACTGATCCTATGACAAGTAAAGCCAAATGTTTTACCAGAACCATCATAAAAATTCCTTGAGGAAAAGAAGATAATTACATGGCTTTCGGTTGGGGTAGACAAAAAAGGACAGAAAATGCATGCATACAGTCACTCTTTCATTCATCCAATGCTTACTAAGCTGCCACATTGTTCCAGAAATTTTTCTAGGGGTATAGAATAAGTGACTGAACAAAACAGAGATTTCTTCCCTTGTGGGACTTATGATTGGGAGAAGAGATGAATTAAACCGTAGATATCATTAATAATTAAATTATGTAAGATGTAAAAATTTGAGAGCTCTACAGAAAAACAAAATAGAGCAGTATAGAAGTTTCTAGGTGGGAGACATAGTCTGTAATTGTAAGTGGAGGTAGTCATTTTGACCTCAGTAAGTAGGTGACATTTGAGCAAAGATTCTCAAACATGGAACACTAAATGATGAGTTCATGTCCTTTGTAGGGACATGGATGAAGCTGGAAACCATCATTCTCAGCAAACTATCGCAAGGACAAAAAAACAAACACCACATGTTCTCACTCACAGGTGGGAATTGAACAATGAGAACACATGGACACAGGAAGGGGAACATCACACACCGGGGCCTGTTGTAGGGTGGGGGGAGGGGGGAGGGGGGAGGGATAGCATTAGGAGATATACCTAATGTTAAATGACGAGTTACTGGGTACAGCACACCAACATGGCACATGTATACATATGTAACTAACCTGCAAGTTGTGCACATGTACCCTAAAACTTAAAGTATAATAAAAATAAATAAATAAAAAATAAAAATAAAATCACAAAATCATTCCAAAAATAAAAGAAGGTGTCACCGTTAGAGAAATCAAAAGAAACATCAATTCAGAGAGAGAAAATAACCAGTACGTAGTACTGAGCATGAGAGCCTGCCTGAGAAGTACTTCAGTACAACTTGAGTCAGTGAAATAATTTCTATGACATAATAATTAAGTCACTAAATGTACCATATAATCAAAGGTTGGGTTTCTAAAAGGGCCATAAATCTTGAATTATATCCTTGGATATGGAAACCAAATTTAAAAATGCAGTTTGAGATGAAGAACTTTGTGTCGGATACCAAGAAAGTTCCAGTAGCTGAATAAAATCCTTCATTAACTCATCTAATTTTCATTTAACACTTTCTCTGAAGTAGATACCGTATTAGCACTAGAATTAAAAAAGAGAACATGTTTGTTTTTTTCTTTCCAAAAGTTTCAGCCTTTGCAGAAAAAATAACATATTAATATATGACAAGTGGTATAATGAAAGTATATATGAGATGCCATGGATTAAAGATGAAATAGAAAATTGACTGGGCGCAGTGCCTCACTCCTGTAATCTCAGCAGTTTGGGAGGCTGAGACAGGTGGATCACTTGAGGTCAGGAGTTTGAAACCAGCCTGGCCAACATGGTGAAACCCTGTCTCTACTAAAAATACAAAAATTAGCCAGGCATGTTGGCACACTGTACATGTAGTCTCAGCTACTCAGGAGGCTGAGGCAGGAGAATCACCTGAACTCGCGAAACAGAGGTTGCAGTGAGCTGAGATAGTGCCACTGCACTGCAGCCTGGGCTACAGAGTGAGACTGCATCTCAAAAAAATAAAAGTAAAATAAAAATGAAAATGAAATAAAAAATTGTTTTTGAAGAGTCAGAGATTCATAGAAAAGGTACCATTTGATTTGAAAGTTGGGCAATGAAAAAGAAAACAAAGGAGAAAGGGAGGGGTTTCAAGCAACAGAAACAGTATGGGCAATGATATAGAAGTACAAGAAAAGATGGCAGGAAGACTCAGTGGAATTAGAGTGCATAAACATGGGAGACTGAAGATGATATTGGAGATGTATAGGACCATTTAATAAATCTTTTTTATGTCATGAAATGAAGTAGTGCTTTCAAATGTCTACTGCACAATACTATAAAGCAAGAATAAAATTTCCATGAGGCAATATATCACTGCTTAAGAGCTGAGCTTCCCCGGCCCTAGTGCCTGTATTACAATCCTGAATCCACAGTGTATTGAAAGTGTGTCCTTGAGGGATTTTATTTTTCCATGCCTTGTTTATTACATGAGTAAAATAGTAGCAGCTAAAATATGAAAGTTCTTTAATGAATAATAAGAATATGAAAACCCAGCATACACATAGTAAGTCAAGTGTAAATTACAGGTTTATAATCACCTTTAAATAAATCCCAATTTTATATTGTATTTTATATTAATCAGTATAATTTCAAAACCTACCAATGTTTTTCCCCACAGATATTAAAAAGCAAACAACAACAAAACCCCTGGACATTGAATATCCATGTACCACGTGTATCTGTCCTTTGGTTTCAAGGGCCTACTGGTCTATTTTAGGGTATACAATACCCCAGGTTGAGAAACAATGAAAGGGAGGAATTATGTTTCAAGAAGAATGTAAATCTGATAACAAGAATGCATTAAAGATACCAAATTTTTAAGTGTGTGGAGGACATGGGCAGGAAGAGAAAGCTATTAGATTAACTCATAACACAGTAACAGTTGGGCTAGTGATGAAAGAATAGAAAGATGTCTTTGAGGGAACAACATCAGGTAGTCAGGAAAGTGATAAATGCAAGTATAGACAAAGTTCCAAGATGTCTTTAGTGAGCATATTTTTAGAGACACAGCCAAAGAAATGGACAAACATGTGAATTCATTTTAAAGTTTAAACATAAACTAAAAGAAGATACCTAGGAAGAGGAAAGATGTTTTCAAAATATTTATTGACTATACAGTTTTGCTAACCCCTGCTGTAAAATTTGGTAGATAAACAACTATCTTGCTTATATTAAATTCATGCAGTTAAACCTGTAGTTCTCCAGAGATATGTCTTGGTGCCATATGCTTCTTTATCCTTTTGAGTCCAAATTTACATGTTGAAAAACTCACTGCAGGTGATATAAATTAGAAATACTTGAACAATTCAGTGGTGAAGAAATGACTTAAATTTGGCTAACCCCTCCACTTTCCATTCCTCCAAAAATGTATTTAATCTGCTGCATTTACAACACAGTAAAGAGCTGAATATGAAAGGAGAGTTTATTGCATACATTTACTCCAGAAAGAAATAAAAAGTAATGATATGTGCTAACTTGCTAAACTTCAAATATTCTGAGAATCTTAAAGACTGGTGTAGTTGCAAAGATACCTGCAAAAAAAGGAAGTGTATATGCTTGCTGACATTTGTAAATTACTTCAACTAAGATCTATTCTTAGCACAATCATGTATGGTATATGATGAGATAGATAATAGAATAATAAGACACTATTTCTATAAAAGATCTCAGTGTCTTCCCCATTTTAAAGAAGAGTGGATTGTTCCCTTTAACTACCCTGACTTGTCCACAGGGATTCTTTTATCCTCTTACAATTGTGTCAGGAACTAATATGGTCTGGTTCTGTGTCCCCACCCAAATCTCACTTTGAATTGTAATCCCCATGTGTCAAGGGTGAGACCAGATGGAGGTAACTGAATCATGGGGGCAGTTTCTTCCATGCTGTTCTCATGATAATGAGTGAGTTTTATGAGATCTGATGCATTTCCCCTGCTTGCACTCTCATTCTTCTCTTTCCTACTCCCAAGTGAAGAAGCATGTGTTTGCTTCTCCTTCTGCCATGATTGTAAGCTTCCTGAGGCTTCCCTAGCTCTGTGAAACTGTGAGTCAATTAAAACTTTTTTTAAAAAATAAATTACCCAGTCTCAGGCATGTCTTAGCATGAGAACAGACTTAATACAGGAACTAATAAAACAAGGCCATTAATAAAATGCACAGTAAGGCTTATGCAACAGGGGGAACTATTATTCTCTCAGGCATACCAAGTTTCACACTTTCCATATGCAAACTTTTCTTCTGAAAATGAAAATTATTTATAATTTCATAGGTTAGGAAGAATCATACTCATTTGCCATCAAGACCCTGTAGCTTACCAATCAGCTACTTTTTAAGGTTACCTCTACCCTGAAGGACAGAGCTATTTTGTTTGCTAGATAACTCCATGTCTTAAAAATAAAGTTTGTAGTTTAAAAGAAATGCAAAAGGCATCTTATATTGTCAACGAATGCTTAGTTATAATTTCTAAAAAACTTAGACTTTTTAAAGAAAAAATACAACAAAAGTAATAATTATAAAAACATCAATAATGTAAAATATCATGGTTTGTACTACACTACACAGGTCTAGAGATTTTCCTATTAAAACTGAAGCAATACACTTAATTGGCAGTGACAATTAAGAATAATACTACATTACTCTTATGAGGCCCTGGAAAGAAGGCAAGGTTTTATAGGGACAAAGACATCTAACAGTATACAATGCAAGAAGCGCTGATTTGAGAAACATGATTTCAATCCTGCCTTTAAACTTACATTTAAGGATGGGAGCTTGGAAATAAAAAGAGATATATCCTCTTTCCCTCAGTTTAAAAAAAATATATTTTCATACTAGTTCCTCTCAAGAAAAGAGGCATTTTGGGAATGGGTTTAATATATTTATTATTTTTTTCTTTCAGTTTTATCCTCAAATGCAAGTTTTATAGACAGTGTTGGCTTAGCAAAATCTGCTTAATTTCAGTTGCAAAAGAGATAATTCAAAATGTCATTTAGTTAAATTGTTAAAAAGAGACATTCTTAAATCCAGCATTTGTCAGTTTTCAGAAAAGTGGAAAAAAGAGCATAAACAATTTATGTCACAAAAATAAAATTAATTAAATTAAATAACAGGCTAAAATTGAAATTAAAAAGATACAGAGAAAAAGCAAAATGCTGTTACTTCATTTATTCATGTATTCAACAGGTACATGAATGTATGTACAAGTTGGGCATTATTGTGCATAGGCCATATGTGAGGAGACAGATATAACAAGAAATATGATCCCCACCTTCAAGGAGACTATGGTGTTGTGATAGAGACAGAAAACAGAGACAAATATAAAAATAAGCTTACAGAAATTTTTTTAAAAATATGTATTAACTATATTTTCTTAAATCTTGAGGCTCTGCTATCTGGTGCCTTGCTGACCCAGGAGGGACTGTGCCTCCTAAAATTAGCTAATTCCTAGTATATAAAATTACTTGCCTGTGAGGACAATTTTTATACATAAATTAATCAATCCAGAGCTTGTATCCCCAACCACCTCCTTTTAAGACACTTTCATATGTTAGAACCCTAGTCCCTTGCCCTATGCCCTTATACCGAAACCAGAAAAAGACATATCGAAGAAAGAACACCATAGACCAATATCCCTGATGAACATTGTTGCAAAAATCTTCTACAGAATACCAAACTGAATCCAACAACACATTAAAAAGATCATTTGTTATGACCAAGTGGGATTTGTCCCAGGAATGCAAGGATGATTCAACATAGGCAGTTCAAACAATGTGAACATCGTTATCAACAGCATGAAGGAAACAAACCACATGATCATTTCAACTGCTGCTGAAAAGCATTTGATAAAACGCAACATCCCTCCATGATTTTTTAAAAAAACCCTCAAAGAACTGGGTATAGAGGGAATATACCTGAACACAATAAAAGCAATATACAATAGACCCACAGCTATTATGATATTGAATGGGAAAAACTGAAAATATTTCCTCTAAGATTGGGAACACAACAAGGATGTCCACTTTCTCCACTGTTATTTGACACAGTACTGGAAGTCCTAGCTAGAACAATCATATCAGAGAAATAAATACAGGGCAATTAAACCAAAAAGGAAGAAGCCAAATTATTCTTATTTGCAGATGACATAATCTTATATTTGTAAAAACCTACAGACTCCACCAAAAATCTATCGAAACTGAAAAACAAAGTGTAGTATAGTGGCAGTAAATAAAATCAACATACAAAAATTATTAGCTTTTCTATATGTCAACTGTGAACAATCTGAAAAAGAAATCAAGAAAGTAATCTCATTTACAATAGCTACAAATAAAATGAATTACCTCTGGTAGAATTTAGCTGTGAATTTGTCTGGTCCTGGGCTTTTTTTGGTTGGTAGGCTATTAATTACTGCCTCAATTTCAGAACTTGTTATTGGTCTATTCAGGGATTTGACTTCTTCCTGGTTTAGTCTTGGGAGGGTGTATGTGTCCAGGAATTTATCCATTTCTTCTAGATTTTTTAGTTTATTTGTGTAGAGGTGTTTACAGTATTCTCTGATGGTGGTTTGTATTTCTGTGGGATCAATGATGATATCCCCTTTATCATTTTTTATTGTGTCTGTTTTTTTCTTCTCTTTTCTTTTTTATTATCTGGCTAGCAATCTATTTATTTTGTTAATCTTTTCAAAAAAGCAACTCCTGGATTCATAGATTTTTTGAAGGGTTTTGCATGTCTCTATCTCCTTCAGTTCTGCTCTGATATTAGTTATTTCTTGTCTTCTGCTAGCTTTTGTATTTGTTTGCTCTTGCTTCTCTGGTTCTTTTAATTGTGATGTCAGGGTGTTGATTTTAGATCTTTCTCGCTTTCTCCTGTGGGCATTTAGTGCTATAAATTTCCCTCTTACACATTGCTTTAGCTGTGTCCCAGAGATTCTGGTATGTTGTGTCTTTGTTCACATTGGTTTCAAAGATCTTATTTCCTTCTGCCTTAATTTCATTATTTACTCAGTAGTCATTCAGGAGTAGGTTGTTCAGTTTCCATGTAGTTGTGCAGTTTTGAGTGAGTTTCTTAATCCTGAGTTCTAATTGGATTGCACTGTCATCTAAGAGACTGTTTGTTATGATTTCCATTCTTTTGCATTTGCTGAGGAGTGTTTTACTTCCAATTAATGTGGTCAATTTTAGAATAAGTGTGATGTGGTGCTGAGAAGAATGTATATTCTGTTGATTTGGGGTGGAGAGTTCCGTAGATGTCTATTAGGTCTACTTGGTCCAGAGCTGAGTTCAAGCCCTGATTATCCTTATTAATTTTCTGTCTGGTTGATCTGTCTAATATTGACAGCAGAGTGTTAAAGTCTCCCACTATTATTGTGTGGGAGTCTAAGTCTCTTTGTAGTTCTCTAAGAACTTACTTTATGAACCTGGGTGCTCCTGTAATAATTGCATATATATTTAGGATAGTTAGCTCTTCTTGTTGCATTGATCTCTTTACCATTATGTCATGCCCTCCTTTTTTTTTTCTTTGTTGGTTTAAAGTCTGTCTTATCAGAGACTAGGATTGCAACCCCTGCTTTTTCTTTTTTGTTTTCCATTTGTTTGGTAAATATTCCTCCATCCATTTATTTTGAGCCTATGTGTGTCTTTGCACATGAGATGGGTCTCCTGAATACAGCACACTGATGGGTCTTGATTCTTTATCCAATTTTCCAATCTGTGCCTTTTAATTTGGGCATTTAGCTGATTTACATTTAAGGTTAATATTGTTATGTGTCAATTTGATGCTGTTATTTTTATGTTAGCTGGTTATTTTGCCTTTTACTTGATGCAGTTTCTTTATAGTCTTGATGACCTTTACAATTTGGTATGTTTTTGTAGTGGCTCGCACCAGTTTTTCCTTTCCATATTTAGTGCTTCCTTCAGAAACTCTTGTAAGGCAGACCTGTGGTGACAAAATCTCTCAGCATTTGCTTGTCTGTAAAGGATTTTATTTCTCCTTTGCTTATGAAGCTTAGTTTGGCTGGATGTGAAATTCTGGGTTGAAAACTATTTTCTTTAAGAATGTAGAATATTGGCCCCCATTCTCTTCAGGCTTCTAGGGTTTCTGCAGAGAGATCCACTGTTAGTCTGATGGGCTTCCCTTTGTGGGTAACCCGACCTTTATCTCTGGCTGCCCTTAACATTTTTCCTTCATTTCAACTTTGGTGAATCTGACAATTATGTGTCTTGGAGTTGCTCTTCTTGAGGAGCATCTTTGTGGCATTCTCTGTATTTGATTTGCACAAAAATTTTAACTTGAGGTGATTATATTTGTCCATTTTTCTTAGGTTGCAAGTGGCTGTAGAGTATTACTTAAAAAATATTTGCTGAGACCGATGTCCTGAAGATTTTGTTTAATGTTTCCTTGAAGTAGTTTTACAGTATGAGGTCTTAGATTTAAGTCTTTAATCTATTTTGATTTTATTTATGCACATGGTGAGATATAGGATTCTAGTTTCATTTTTCTGCATATGGATATCCAGTTTTCCCAGCAACATTTATTAAACAGATTCTCCTTTCCTCAATGTTTGTTCTTAGCACCTTTGTTGAAAAAGAGTCTACTATGGATGTATGAGTTTGTTTCTGGGTTCTCTATCATATTCCATTGGTTTATGTGTCTGTTTTTATGCCACCACCATGCATGCTGTTTTGGTTATTACAGCTTTGTAGTATCATTTGAAGTTAGGTAATGTGATTCCTCCAGTTGTTTTGTTGTTGTTGTTGTTGTTGTTGTTTGTTTGTTTGTTTCATGTTGCTCAGTATGGTTTTGGCTATTCTGGGGCTTTTATGGTTCCAGGTAATTTTAGTACTGATTTTTCTATTTCTGTAAAAAAAATTTAAATGGTATTTTGATAGAAATTGCATTGAATCTGTGGGTTTTTTAGAGAATACGGACATTTTTAAGATATTAATTCTTCTAGTCAATGAACATGGAATATCTTCCCATTTGTTAGTGTCCCCTTAAATTTCTTTCATCAGTATTTTATAGCTTTCATTGTAGAGATCTTTCACTGCTTTGGTTAAGATTATTCCTAGGTAGTTTTTTAAAATTATTATTATTATACTTTAAGTTCTGGGATACATGTACAGAACGTGCACGTTTGTTACATAGGTAAACACGTGCCATGATGGTTTGCTGCACCCATCAACCTGTCATCTGCATTAGGTATTTCTTCTAAGGCTCTCCCTCCCCTAGCCCCCCCGCCCCCTGACATACCCCAATGTGTGATGTTCCTCTCTGTGTGTCCATGTGTTCTTCTTGTTCAACTCCCACTTATGAGTGAGAATGTGTGGTGTTTGGTTTTCTGTTCCTGTGTTAGTTTGCTGAGAATGATTGTTTCCAGTTTCATCCATGTACCTGCAAAGGACATGAACTCATCCTTTTTATGGCTGCATAGTATTCCATGGCATATATGTGCCACATTTTGTGTATCCAGTCTATCATTGATGGGCATTTGGGTTGGTTCCAAGTCTTTGCTATTATGAATACTGCTGCGATAAACATGTGTGCATGTGTCTTTATAGTAGAATGATTTATAATCCTTTGGGTATTGATATATACCCAGTAATGGGATTGCTGGGTCAAATGGTATTTCTGGTTCTAGATCCTTGAGGAATCGCCACACTGTCTTCCACAATGGTTGAACTAATTTGCACTCCCACCAATGTGTAAAAGCATTCCTATTTCTCCACATCCTCTCCAGCATCTGTTGTTTCTTGACTTTTCAATGATTGCCATTATAACTGGTGCAAGATGGTATCCCATTGTGGTTTTGATTTGCATTTCACTAATGATCAGTGATGATGAGCTTTTTTTCATATGTATTTGGCTACATAAATGTCTTCTTTTGAGAAGTTTCTGTTCATATCCTTTGCCCACTTTTTGATGGGGTTGTTTGTTTTTTTCTTGTACATTTGTTCCATTCATCAATTTGTCTAATACAATGTTATGTTCATTTCAGTATTTTTATGTAAGTCTTGAGTTCAGAAAAATGTATATTTAGTAATATATATTCTTCAGAATTGTACTTTTAACATAAGAATTTCCATTTTAAATGTTTCAATTTCTTTATTAAAATTCTTACATCATGGAAACATTGACATTATACTTCCTTTCAACTTTTTAAACATTATGTTCTTTAGCCCTTTGAATATACGTATATAAAACATATGCTTTACAATCTTTGTCTGCTAAATCCAGCAGTAGTGCCCATAAAAAAAAGAGCCTTTATTAACTTTCCCTGAGATGTGCTATGCTTTCCTCTTTCTTTGTATATCTGATACTTTTTTCTTGTTGCTGAAAACTGGTCACAGATAATATATTTTAGCAACTTTGGATTCTGACTTCCCTCCATGAGATGTGCCATTGTTGTCTTTGTTTATTGCTTAGTGATTTTCCTGTAATAAAGTCTAAAAGCAGGCCTCACATACATGATCAATTCATTTCATCAAAGGTACTCTGGTAATTCAATAAGGAATTTTCAGTAACTGCTGTAAATCTGTAAAATCTGTCTCTACAGCAGTGTATAAATATTCACGTTTGTGGTCAGTTTTATTTACCTATTCTTTCCATTTTTTAATTTTGAATCTTAGAGGTCACCTTTTTGTCTGTGTTGCTTAGTGGTCAGGCAACAACTGGTTAGAGACTGTGCAGAAGCAGGCTGGACTGTGCCTTCAAACATCTGGCAGTTTTCAGATGTGCCAGGCTTGTCTCTGGGTCTCTTTGCATCTCGTCTGCATAAGTGATCAGTCTCCTAGTCACCTGGCCAACCAGGAATATGTGTTTATCTTGGAATCCCACTGGTCTCTGGCACATGCATGCAGAAGGTGGCCAGTGATGTATGGAGACCTTATATAAAGCTATTAGAACTCTGGCTAGTTAGCTGATCCCTCGCCTTGTCTAACCAGAACTGCAACCTCAGGCAATCAGAGCTGCTGATCTTCTCCATTCACTTGCTATTGATGTTGCTACTTTTACTGACAGTGTGGACATGGGTTTTTCTTCCTTCCACTCCAAGTTGAGAGAATCACCTCTGACAGTGAAGCTAATGGTTTCTGGGTTTTTCTTCATCTTCGTGGATCTACAGCACTGCAAGTGTGGGTGGGTGAGAATGGCCCCAGGGGAGTATGCCACAGACTTCCATTGTTTTTGCTCAAAGTTCCGTGATTTCCCAAGAATGCATTCTTCCTATTTGGTCAATTTCTATAACTCTGATATATATGTTTTTGACAAGTATTTTGTTGAGTATTTGTAGTTGGTTTTAGGGAAAAGAATGGCAACCCACTCACATCACTATATCGGGGGTTTTGCCTCTTACATTTTAAAATCAGATCCAACAACTTAACAGATGTCCATATAAATGCTCTAAAAATTTAAAAGGTGACATTCATATAAATTACAATTTTTAAAAACAGAATTTAAAAGATCCCTATGATGTATTTTCACTTATTTTATATTTAAAAAACATGTCTAAACATAACATAAAGACCTGACTAAGGGTTGAGCCAGAATTAGATATATAAATCCATTTCTCTTTCTTCAAAGTCATTCTTTATCCAACAAAATATCCAGTGTTATAATATAGATGTGGAATTCTTAGTCCACTGACCTGATTTTAAGCATCAAGCTATTGTGCTTATATTTGTACTATCATAGTAGGCCTGGGTGTTCAATCATTTACTTAGCAGCCAGTGCAGTCTTGCTGTATTTCCCAGTAAAAGCAGAAGAAAATCTTGAAGTGTAGCCTTTGAGCTTTATGCTTAGTTTTGAGATGTCCTCAAGAGTAATTTCTATTTACCCTATTGACAAGAAACTCTATTCAATAGCCATGAAATGTGAATTTTCCCAGGTCAGAGTATACATTGTTTGATCCTATTTACATTGATTCAAGCACAATTTAAGATGTAATTTCTGTTGTATATGATCTAAAATTCAATGGTACTTTTAATATTTGAGAGTAGAATTTCAGAATATTTCCCATATACCTACTAATGATGTATTTCTGTTTGTGGTAGATTACTCTTAGTTATTCTTTGCATTTTATAAAGTACAATATAGATATAACGAATGGTGATTTCAAAAATCCAAGTTGAAATTGTATTTTAACTAAATGAGTTTATGTGTCACAAAATGTCCAGAAGTTATAATCCAATCTCTCTGGACCAACTAAATTAAAATTTTGTTTAGTTAGAGGTTTAGAGCCAAAACTTCATTTTTACAGTATATTTACACAAACATTGCTTTTACAATTTCCATGATTAAGGAGAAAAAACTAGTTTGGGTCATTTAACCTAAACTCTACATATTTCATCAGCAAATCTTCAAATTTATGCAAAAAAGAGAAGCCACATTTGGATAGCATTTAATTAGGAGTATTGATAGATAATTAAAAATGTAAACTAAATACATATAACAAGATGTAACATGGCATATTTTTTAATCTACGTGTAAATACATATGAAAATATTATGTTGTTATGGCTTTTGCAAAATGTCTTAACATTTTAGGAGTATATAAAAATTTGCTTAGATGGTTAAACAACAAATCTGCTCATTTTTATATTAATATCCACCAAAAGTCTTTTTACTTTCTGTCATATACATACATTTCAAAATAAAACATGTTAAATAAATACAGTCATGCTTTTTGGCATGGGCTGAAACAAATTTCCAAATCCCAGCAAATCAATAAAATTATTATTCATCACTTGATAACAATTCTTGTAATCAGAGGAAATGTACTTTTATCTATGAAATCAGAGTTAAACAATGGGGCAAGTCAAATAACTGTGATAGAATTTTAAATTTGCTGTAGGAGTAGCAGTTCCTTTTTCTATTTTTTAAAATGAGATAATGCATGGAAATGGCAACTTTCCAAAACCTGGCCTTAATAGAAATCTATTAGTCATATGCAAAAGCAGACATTTTATAAGAATGAATTCATTGCTTAAAATAATAACAATAAAATGTATTTTTCTATATATCAGGCACACTGTTAGTGCCTTATTTCTATTAACTCATTTAAGCTCTTATTAATTATGTAACTGATCCAATAGGGTTGTTATTTTTATTCATATTATAATGATGACAAAATGGAGGTGAAAGGGGTCACACAGCTAGCAACTGACTAAAACAGGATCAAACCCAAGCAGTAATGCCTCTAATTCTATGCTTCACTACAGTATATAATATTTATATACATTTATATATATTTTACTATTCCTTCAAATAATAAGATGGATTATGTTATCAAGGAAAATTATATTCATAGTGCACAATTTCTTCCGATTTCTCTTGGGATTGATACCAGAGCAGCCCATTTCACAGTTGAAGCTCCTAGGGAAATACATAGAGAGAAGGGAGATCTGAAAAATATTAATTAATTTTTGATTCCATGGAATTAAATGAGAAATCCTTACGTCGAATTCTTGTTGCTGTGAGGGAGAGGGGCGAGACAAAGATGAAACTAATTAAAGCTTTTTTTACTGGCAGGTAAATTGGCTTCTCTCTTCTATCTTATATCAAATAATTAAGTCTTGCATATATAAAAAAAAGTAAGACTAAGATTCATAGAGAAAGACCAGAAGGGAAAAAATTCATAATAGAAATTGTTATAAGAGATCCGTAATTTTTTTATTCAAATATACATTGGATAGTGTCTTTTTCAATAAAGAAATGTGTCTCGATGTTTGACATGTAAGGCAATTCCCTGGTTTGAAAATCAATCATCTTTTTTCCTTAGAATGTGATAAAGACAAAAAATGTTTAATTATAATTGCAAGAAATCCTTCGTGGATTTTTGGAATGAATTAATCATGATCTGCTTTGAAGCAGAACATCGGAGAAAATGAACATCATCATACATTGCAAGAAATATTACAAACCTTTTATTTTTGACCATTTTCAAAATAGAAGTTATAAATCTTCTATTTTAAAACATGTATTTCAGAATGTCAATACTTAATTATACAGTCCCCTCTAGAAAGCTGTAAAATTGATGTGTATAAACATCTTTTAAGAAAAATCAATGGATCTAATGTCAAAGGGAATGCAATTTCAATGCATGAAACCTTTCATCTTTTCAATAGAATTGGCCCTAAAGATGTCTACTTAACTACACAAAAAAGCTTTGATCAGTGAAAAATATTTTCAATGCCATATAATCTTCAATTAAATTTAATAAAAATATGAAAATCAGAATGAAAATAGTTATAGATTTACAAATAAAGATAGATTGGAGATGTTATTTATTATACTGACCTGTTGTCTATTCATGGTTTATACTTTTGATAATGTTTCTAAGGAATGATTACTGTTAATCTTATCACAGCTATTTCTGTTTGCTACATTTTGTTTTCTCTGAATTTTGAAGCCAACTTTAGATATGTCTGCCTTCCTTCCTTTTTCCCCCCTTCCATTCTTCCTTCCTTCTGTTCTGTATCTGGTCTGTACCTATTTATGTATCTAGTTATCTGTAATGGTTAATTCTGTGTGTTAACCAGGCCATGGAGTTCTCAGATGTTTGGTCAAATATTATTCTGGGTGCTTCCCTGGGAGTGTTTTTGAATGACTAGCATTTTTAAATATTGAGTAAGGCACATCCTAATTTGTAGTCCTCATTTAGTCAACTGAAGGCCTGAATAGAACAAAAGACTGATTCTTCCCAAAATAAGATAAAATTTCTTCTGCCTGATCACCTTCAATCTGGGCCATAGGTTTTTTTCTGCTTTCAGACTCAAACTGCAACATCAGCACTTTCTGAGTCTTGAGCCTGTTCACCTTCAGACTGGACCCACACCTTTGGCCCTCCTGGTTCTCTCAGGCTTTCAGACTCAGACTAGAACTACACAATCAACCCCTCTGGGTCTCCAGCTTGCTGACTGCAGATTTTGGGATTTGACCTCTGTCTTACCCATTCGGACCGCCACAACAAAAATACCATAAACCAAGCGGTTTATAAACAACAGACATTTATTTCTCATAATTCTGGAGGCTGGGAAGTGAAAGATCAAAATGCTAGTATGTTCAATGTCTAGCAAAGTTTCATTCTTCACAGATGACACCTTTCTGTGTCCTCACTTGCTGGGAGGGACTAGGCAGCTCTTTAAGACCTCGTTTATAAGAGCACTAATAACCAATCATGATGGCCCCTAATGAGGGTCCAAAGGCCTCTCCCCTGCCATACCATCACTTTTGGGGTTAGAATTTGAACATATTAATTTGGGGAGGTGAAACAAAGCAGCCTCCATAATCAGGTGAGCCAACTTTTTATTAAAAAAAAACCTATCTATCATCTATCTATCTATCTATCTATCTATCTATCTATCTATCTATCTATCTATCATCTATCTATCTATCTATCTCTTTCATTATCTGTGTGCTAGTTACACTTATATTCCAAAAACTGTCCGCTCTCTCTCTGTCTCTCTCCCAATAGTCTCTCTTTCTCTCTCTCTCTCTCTCTCGAGAGAGTATATGTGTATATGTATAGAGAGAATATATATATGTGTGTATGTATGTGTGTGTGTGTGTGTTTAGATAGATAGATAGAGAGATAGATAGATAGATAAACACTTTGTTCTGTTTATCTAGAGGTCCCTGAAAAATAAATATTTTCATGCTAACAGTGGTTTTAAAGGAAGATAATTTTAAAAGTGTGTTTTATGAATTGGTTTTAGGGTTTCTGGAATTTGCACTCTGATCTGATTAGATTTAAAGATAGTAATGGCCCTAATTCCAGTAGTAAAGAAAGCGCTGACTGTCCATGGCATTATCTGGTGATAGGGATATGCAAAATATCACTGTCAGATATTTCTATTAGGTTGGTGAAAAAAAACAAATCTCAAAAACTGCAATTATTTTTGCAAAAATCTAATAATTAGCCATTTATAAGAAACCAGGATCTAGGTGGTGATGCATGATATTTGAACATTTTTGTCAAGCTAATAAATATAATGAGACTTACTAGTTACTCGTAATATTGCTGGACAATTTACGGGGCAAAACGATGAACTCAGGGATTCAAATTCCCAGATCAAGTGTGGATAAATAATGTGAAATCTTCTAAGTTACTCCTGAATGAGTTCCTTATCTCCCACAGCTGCACGGCTGTGATTTCTGAAAATTCAAAGACAGATCCTCATCCTGTGACTGGCTGAATTACAATGCAAGTTGAACTGACAGCCTTGAAGGATGCCTACTGTTAAAGTGAGGACATTAATTGGGAAGGAATGAAATCTTGAGGTTGGAATACGGATGTGTGGGAGGAACCTGACGAAGCTGGTAATATTGAGCTTTTAAATTCTGATAAGTCTTCTTTGCCAGTGGAAGAGACTTATTCACCTACAATAGAAGCAACTCCTCCATCCCCATCAGAGGGGATTAACTCTGCATTGCCTGAGAAAACTCTAATGGCAAGGAAGTGGCCATGCAAGGCAATGTTGGGTCTCTTCAGGACACATCCACACCACTCCTCTTTTCTTCTAGGCCTGTAACTAGGCTTAAGTACTAGCAAGCTCCCAAACGTAAGCTACAAAGTACAAACCATGAGGAGGTGTGCCACAGCCCAAAAGAGCTATTTGAGTTTTCTACTTTATACAGACAGAAATCTGGGGAACATGTGTGTGATTGGCTATTAAGGATGTGACATAATGCTGGAAGGAAAATAAAGTTGAATCTGGTCACATTTATTAATAGGCTCACTAAGCAGAGATTGTTTATTTACTGATGTGTCTCAGAGCATTCGAAAAGACTTTACCAGTTAATTTGATTAGTTGGCTAAAACATGGACCAAAAGGTATCCTAGAGTGACTGAGCTGAAAATGTCAGATCTGTTTTGGTTTAATGCAGAGGAAGGGATTCAGGTCTTAGGGATATTGGCATGAGGGAGTAGATTTGTTATTTGAGACCTACTCACATAGACCTATGACATTGACTAGTTGATCACGGTGTTCCTAGAAGTGAAATAAATAGATATTTTTACTTGGTCTGTATACACAAAACATTTCTAGGGCAAATGAACAGAAGTCTATCCTGAATCATAACTGGGAATTGATTGAGAGGCCAGGATTGCTCATTCCCAGTTTGCAGACTCAGAACCCCTTGAATGAATGACAGTCCTTTAATGCCTAAATTAAACAGATGTATTTCACAGGTGGCAGAATTTCCAAATTGGTTCTTTGACCTGTCGAGTGAGGGCATTATGGTTGGGGATGCTACAATGGACTCTATCGAGGAAAATAGTAATCTAAAAGCAATACTACATTCCTGGAGGGATTGGAGAGATTAGTGCCACCATTAAGGAATGGAAAGATACAGTAGTGGTGATTCTCATCACATTCCCATTCAACTCAGCTATTTGGCCTGTGGAGAAGAAAAATGGATGTTAGAGAATGACAATTGATTCTTGAAAGATCAACCAGATGGTGACTCCAATTGCAGCTGTTATTATTAGTTTTGGTTTTAATGTTTGGTAACGGAACACATCTCTTGATACCTGATATTCAGCTATCAATCTCACAAATGCTCTATTTTTGTACCTGTCAATAAGAACCACAAGAAGCAATTTGCTTTCAGCTGGCAAGGCCAGCAACATATCTTCACCTTTGTACCTCAGTGATATATAAACTCTCCAGCCCTGTTATAGTTTTTCTCACAGTGATCTTGATTCTTCCACAAGATAGCATGCTGTTCTATTACATTGCTTAAAATATGCCAGTAGGACCTAGTGAACAAGAAGTAATAAATTCTCCAGACTTAATGGTAAGATTGCATATCACAGGATCTGACCCATTTACCAAGAGATCTGAAAAGCTGTTACTTCTGAGTGGGGCTCAAAACAGGAGAAGGCTCTGCAATAGATCTAGGTTGCTGTGCAAGCGGCTCTGCCTCTTGGACCATATGATCCAGCAGATCCAACGAAGTCTGAAGTGTCAGTAGCAGATAAGGATTCTGGAAGGCCCCTATAGGTGAATCACAGTTCAAACCCTTAGGATTTTGGAGCAAAATTCTGCTACTTTATGCAGATAACTACTCATCCTCATGAGAAACAGTTCTTGGCTAGATGCTGGGCCTTAGTAGAGACTGCATAATTAACTAAGGGCCACCAAGTAACCATGGGATGTAAACTGCCCATGATGAATTGGGTGTTATCTGACCCACTAAACCATAAGGTAGGGCATGCACAACAGCACTCCATTATCAAGTGAAAATGGTATGTATATGACCAGTCCTGAGCAGCCTCTGGAAAACACAAGGAAGGTACATGAAGAAGTAGCCCAAATGTCCATGATCCCAGCTCCTGTGACACACTTTCTCTTTCCCAGCCTGCATCTATAGTCTCATGGGAATCTTCTACAATCAGTTGACAGAAGTAAATCCTGACACCTGATTTGTAGATGATTTTTTAACCGTATGTAGGCACTGCCTGTAGCACAGTGCCTCTTTCTGTGACTTTCCTGAAGAACAGTGGTAAAGGAAAATCCTTTCAATGGGCAGAACTTCCAGTGGTTATTCATTTTACTCGCAAGGAGAAATGGCCAATAGCTATACTTTTAATTGTACTCTGACTCATGGGCCATAGTCAATATTTTGGCTGGATGGTCAGGAAAGAACATGATTGGAAATCTGGGGGAAAAATATGTAGACAGACTTCTAAGAATGGATCAAAATGTGAAAATATTGGTATCCAAGGTGAATACTAACCACAGGGTGGTCTTAGCAAAGGAGGATTTTAATAATCAAGTGGATAATTTAATTCATTCTGTGTATACTAGTCAGCTTCTATCCCTATACATGTTTGTAATTGCCCAAGCAGCTCATAAACAAAGTAGCCATGGTGATAGAAATGGAGATTATGCATGGGTTCGATAACATGGACTTCCACTCACTAAGGCTGACCTGGCTATGGCCACTGCTGAGTACCCAATCTTCCAGCAGCATAGATCCACATAGGGCACCTTTCTCTGGTGTGATCACCCAGCTTGATTGTTGATTCCATTGGATCACCATCATGGAAGGGACAGCATTTTTTTCTTAGTGGAATAGACACTTACTGCAGATATGGATTTGTCATTCCTGTATGCAATGCTCCTGCCAAAACTACCATCCATAGATGTACAGAAAGTACAGAATGCCTTACACACTGTTATATCATTCCACACAGCATTGCTTCTGATTAAAGAACTCACTTCACAGCCATTGAAGTATGGCAATGGGCTCATGCTCATGAAATTGACCGGTCTTACTACTTTTCTCAACATCCTGATGCAAATTACTTAATACAACAGGGGGATGGTCTTTTGAAGACTCACAGTGTCAACTAGGTGGCGATATCTTGCAAAGCTGGGGTAGGCTTCTACAGGAGGCTGTGGATGCTCTGTACTAGCATTCACTATATGGTGTTGTTTCTCCCATAGCCAGGATTCATGAGTCCTGGAATCAGGAGTAGAAATGGAAGTGGCACCATTCACTATAAACCCCAGTGACTCACTAGCAATTTTTTTGCTTCCTGTTTCTACAGTCTTTTGCTTTGCTGGTCTAGGGGTCTTAGCTCCCAAAGGAGAAATGCTTTCACTAGCAGACCCTACAGTGATACCATTGAACTGGAAGTTAAAGCTAATGTTGGGCCACTTTAGACTCCACATGCCTCTGAATTAAAGGCAAGGAAGGGAGTTACTGTGTTGACTGCAATTTGATCCTGACTACCAAGGGGAAATTACACTACATCTTCACAATAGAGGTAAGGAAGAGAATGTTGGAGTATAGAAGATCCTTCACGGGTCTATTAGTATTGCCATGATTATTAAGGTCAATTAAAAACTGCAACTCAATTCAGGCAGGACTACTAAAGGCCCAGATCTTGTAGAAATAAAGGTTTGAGTCACATATCATTAGGTAAATAATGACAGCCAGAAAAGTTTTTTTGCTGAAGTCAAAGGTAATACAGAATGGACAGTGGGAGAATGTACTTATAAATATCAGCTACGATTACATAACCACTTATAGAAATGAGGACTGTAACTGTCATGAGTATTTCCTCCTTATTTTGTTAAAAATTATATTTGTGTGTGTACATCAAATATCTTCGTTTTCTTCCTTCTCCTCATTTCCTTATAATGTACCATAAGATATATTAACTCTACATCATAGAATTGAACAGTGGTTAATTTTATGTTATAGTTATATCAATGAAAAGAGTAAACATCTCTCAGGGATTTTTACCTCCCTTTCTGGGAAAAGGACTAATGTCTGTTCAGTTGTATGCAGGATAATTGTACTATGTTAGGTGGAATTATGACTTTGTGTGTTATCTTCATTTGGAGATTAAGTATGATTTAAGGAGATGCTTATGTATGACAAATTAATGAGAGATGGGTTTGTGCTGGTGAATTTTATGTGTTAATTTAAGCAGGATAAAAGGGACTCAGATATTTGGTCAACCAATATTCTGTGTGTTTCTGTGAGAGTGATTTTGGGTGAGTTTAATATTAAATCAATTGAATATGGGAGATTGCTCTCCCCTTATTTGACTAAGCCTCATCCAATCAATCAAAGGCCTGACTTTCCCAAAATTAAGAGATAATTTCTCCTGCCTGTCTTTGAGCTACGCTGGGTTTTTCCCCATGCCGTAGAACACAAACTGAAACACCAGCTTTTACTGGGTCTCCAGCCTGCTAGCCTTTGAACTAGAGCTACATGATTGACAACCCTACATCTCCAACTTAGAGTTGCACATCTTGGGACTTTTCTGCCTCTATAATTGACATAGCTATAGCTATAGCTATAGTTCTCCAACTGGTCTATTTTTCCATTGATTTCTCTGGAGAACTCTAATGCTTATTACCTATTTATCCATCTATTCATTTTTCTATATATATATGTATATATATGTGAATATGTGTGTGAGTGTGTATGTGTGTGTGTATTGCTAAATTAAGAATAACCATATATGTAAACCACTACTTACACTAACTTTTCTTGGCCTTTATAAATATAATGAAGAGTTTGAGGACATTCAAGAAAAATACCTTTCACTAAGTAATGATTTCCATTTTGTGCATTATAGGTTGGCTAATTTTTATTCAAACCTTTTTCCCCCTCTTTCTGTAGATTTCGACTTAAACTATCTTGGTTAAGAACATCAGCTCTGCAGTCTGACAAACCCGGCTTTCAAATCAGCTTGCAATTAGGATCCTGAAATTTAGGTCCTAACACTTATTATCTGTACAATTACAGGTAAATTATTCATCCCCACTAAGGTTCATCTATCTAAGTTTCCTCATCTATGAAATTTTAACAAAAAATACAGTGTTAAGTTTTGGGATATATTGCCTTGCACATAATCAGGAATCAAGAAATGGTATTTTTAGTTAGCAATTATCTGTATCATTTTATGCATATCTGGTTTTGTGTAATAGGTCCACAAAAAAAACATAATCAATTGCTCTGTAAGAAATTGTATCTAGTGAATTAAGTCAGTAAATGTGTTTTTATGCTTCTGATTTTCTATTATATTTGTGTCAAAATAATTTTCAATAGTATTATTTTAAGCTACCATGACAATTTTTTAAAATAATTTAACATATATATAAATGACAACAAACAACAAGCATACCAATGTGTTGGGAAAGGGGGTGTACATTCTTTCTCTGTGTTTAAAATCAACACATGATTTGGGAAATAGACACTAATTTTTCCTTAGATAAGACATCTTTCTTAGATACCTCCAAATTCTTCTTCCCAGTTTCACTGACAAGAGCCAAGAGAGGTTAGTCTCTTTAAATGGCGCTGTATCCCTAAAGTTCAAGATACATCAGGTGAAGTTGTAATGGGTCATTGTTGTTGGTTCTTGTCCAAGAGACCTAGATAACTCTGACAAATCAATTGGTGGTATTCATTGGTCCAGAGTGTAAGGCTATCAAATGTCCTGTCCTTTCCAAGTATTCCATCCCATCATACAATAATCTGTGAAGAAAGTTTTCTCTAATTTTTAATTAGCTTCATAGATTGATGTGTTTGATCTTGCTTTGTTTATTTTTTTTAATTTGGTTTGTCTTGATTGATGTATTTCCAGAGAGGCACACAGCCAACTGATTATAGTCTATTTGTATGATATGATATAAAAAAAATTCTTTATTTAAAAAATAAGGCAACTTTAAAATTTGTTATTATGTACTATTTTACTCTTTGTTTTTTCACAAGAAAAAGTCATGCTATAAATAAAGGACACCGTTCCTTAGCACATTTCATGGACCCTCAAGCATTGCACTGATGTTGAAGCTGCTAATGGGACACAAAGGCAAAGTATTCCATATGTCAACTTTACCTTTTTATCTTTTGGAGACCTGGGGGGATATACTTTACTAAACTCAAATGTCAGAGTTTTATTCTGCATCCCAGCATGACAGCTCAGCAGTGTGCAATTGCACACTTAAGCAGAAATGCCTGCCTGGCCGTGTCTGAATGAGATTAATGGTATTCGTTTATTTTAAATAAATCTATCTTGAGGCAATGTCTCAAGTTGTTTGCCTAGTTAATTCACGAAGCTCCTCGAGGGGCCCTAGAATAAGCATATAAGGAATAAAGGATTTTTTAGAGGTAATTATCTCTAGTCAATAATAATTAGTCAATGAGTAGATTGATTGGACAAATGTCGTGAACTCTTTCTGAAACCAGAAAAAGTTAAAATTAGATTACTTGTCACTCATTTTTGCAGCTTATATGCTTCAGAGATGCTTAACTATAAACAGATATGGCATGTCTTGACAAACAATGGTCTTTCCGTCTAGCTAGTAATTACAGACGATAAGAAGAGCTCTGTGGATCCTTATTTAACTCTTTTGTGCCTCTTTGAGTATATCTTTAAGAATACTAAACCAAGTTCACTTCTGCCATTTCCTGATGAACTGAGAGATGTTAGTTCAGCTCCTTTTTGAAATAATAGCACTTTGTTCTGAGATGATAAGTATTACCTTTTTGGTTTTCTTATTTTTCTTCTTTACAGGTTTGAATCAGTGGAACATCTCATCTATAAACTTTCTGCGTATTGAGTTTTTCAGATATGCTGAGTATTCTTCATCTTGGTCTTTGATTGAGGGAGAAAGTAGGATTAAAAAAGGAAAAGTAACTAGAACTGAGGACCTTGTGTATGCAAAATGACTTGCATATATAATCCTGTTTAATCTTTATGCGAACTCTATGCTTTAGAAGGTATATTAGTTTGTTAGGGCTGCCCTAACAAAGTACCACAGGCTGTGATTTAAACAACAATGTACTTCCTCACAGTTTTGGAGGTTAATGGTTCAAGGTGTTGACAAGGTTGGTTTCTTCTAAGAGTCTCTCTCCTTGGCTATCTTCTCCCATTGTTTTTGCATGATCTTCTGTGTGTCTGTATCCTAATTTCCTCTTCTTATACGGACAGCAGTCTTATTAAATCATGACTCACTCTTGCCTCAGCCTCCTGAGTAGCTGGGACTACAGGTGCCCACCACTGCACCTGGCTAATTTTTTGTATTTTTAGTAGAGATGGGGTTTCACCGTGGTCTCGATATCCTGACCTCATGATCCGCCCGCCTCGGCCTCCCAAAGCACTGGGATTACAGGCGTGAGCCACCACGCCCGGCCTTGAATAAATTTTTGTATAAGGTATAAAGAAAAGATCTAGTTTTAGCTTTATACATATGGCTAGCCAGTTTTCCCAGCACCATTTATTAAATAGGGAATCCTTTCCCCATTGGTTGTTTTTATCAGGTTTGTCAAAGATCAGATGGCTATAGATGTATGGTGTTAGAACTGAGGCCTCTGTTCTGTTTCATTGGTCTATTCATCTGTTTTGGTACCAGTACCATGCTGTTTTGGTTACTGTAGCCTTGTAGTATAGTTTGAAATCAGGTAACTTGATGTCTCCAGCTTTGTTCTTTTTGCTTAGGAATGTCTTGGCTATGCGAGCTCTTTTTTGGTTTCCTATAAACTTTAAAGTAGTTTTTTCCAATTCTGTGAAGAAAGTCATTGGTAGCTCGATGGGGATGGCATTGAATCTATAAATTACTTTGGGCAGTATGGCCAGGGCAGTATGGCCATTTTCACAATATTGATTCTTCCCATCCATGAGCATGGAATGTTCTTCCATTTGTTTGTGTCCTCTTTTATTTCACTGAGCAGTGATTTATAGTTCTCCTTGAAGAGGTCCTTCATGTCCCTTGTAAGTTGGATTCCCAGGTATTTTATTCTCTTTGTAGCAATTGTGAATGGCAGTTCACTCATAATTTGGCTATTTGTCTATTATTGGTGTATAGGAATGCTTGTGATTTTTGCACATTGATTTTGTATCCTGAGACTTTGCTGAAGTTGCTTATCAGCTTAAGGAGATTTGGGGCTGAGACGATGGGGTTTTCTTTATACACAATCATGCCATCTGCAAACAGGGACAATTTAACTTCCTCTTTTCCTAATTTAATACCCTTTATTTCTTTCTCTCGCCTGATTGCTCTAGCCAGAAATTCCAACACTATGTTGAATAGGAGTGATGAGATAGGGCATCCTTGTCTTATACCCGTTTTCAAAGGGAATGCTTCCAGTTTTTGCCCATTCAGTATGATATTGGCTGTGGGTTTGTCATAAATAACTCATCATTTTGAGATATGTTCTGTCAATACGTAGTTTATTGAGTTTTTAGCCTGAAGGGCTGTTGAATTTGGTCAAAGGCCTTTTCTCTACCTATTGAGATAATCATGTGGTTTTTGTCATTAGTTCTGTTTATGTGATAGATTACATTTATTGATTTGTTTATGTGGAACCAGCTTTGCATCTCAGGGATGAAGGCAACTTGATCATGGTGGATAAGCTTTTTGATGTGCTGCTGGGTTTGGTTTGCCAGTATTTCATTGAGGATTTTCGCATTGATGTTCATCAGGGATATTGGTCTAAAATTCTCTTTTTTTTGTTTTGTTTTTTTTTGTTTTGTTGTGTCTCTGCCAGGCTTGGGTATCAGGATGATGCTGGCCTCACAAAATGAGTTAGGGACAATTTCCTCTTTTTCTACTGATTGGAATAATTTCAGAAGGAATGGTACCAGCTCTTCCTTGTACCTCTGGCAGAATTTAGCTGTGAATCCATCTGGTCGTGGACTTTTTTGGTTGGTAGGCTATTAATTATTGACTCAATTTCAGAGCCTCTTATTGGTCTATTCAGGGATTCAACTTCTTCCTGGTTTAGTCTTGGGAAGGTGTGTGTGTCCAGGAATTTATCCATTTCTTCTAGATTTTCTAGTTTATTTGCGTAGAGGTGTTTATAGTATTCTCTGTAGGTAGTTTGTATTTCTGTGGGATCGGTGGTGATATCCTCTTTATCATTTGACTCTTTATCCAATTTGCCAGTCTGTGTCTTTTAATTGGGGCATTTAGCCCATTTACATTTAAGGTTAATATTGTTATATGTGAATTTGATCCTGTCATTATGATGTTAGCTGGTTATTTTGTCCATTAATTTATGCAGTTTCTTCATACCATCAATAGTCTTTACAATTTGGCATATTTTTGCAGTGGCTGGTACCAGTTGTTCCTTTCCATGTTTAGTGCTTCCTTCAGGAGCTCTTCTAAGGCAGACCTGGTGGTGACAAAATCTCTCAGCATTTGATTGTCTGTAAAGGATTTTATTTCTCCTTCACTTATGAAGCTTAGTTTGGCTGGATATGAAATTCTGGGTTGAAAATTCTTTTCTTTAAGAATGTTGAATATTGGCCCCCATTCTCTTTGGCTCTAGGGTTTCTGCTGAGAGATCTGCTGTTAGTCTGATGGGCTTCCCTTTGTGTATAACCTGACCTTTCTCTCTGGCTGCCCTTAACATTTTTTCCTTCATTTCAACCTTGGTGAATCTGAAAACTATTTGTCTTCAGGTTGCTCTTTTCGAGGAGTATCTTTGTGGTGTTTCTGTATTTACTGAATTTGAATGTTGGCTTGCCTTGCTATATTGGGGACATTATCCTAGGATAATATCCTGAAGAGTGTTGTCCAACTTGGTTCCATTCTCCCCATCACTTTCAGTTACACCAATCAAATGTGTATCTGGTCTTTTCACATGGTCCCATATTTCTTGGAGGCTTTGTTCATTTCTTTTTACTCTTTTTTTCTCTAATCTTGTCTTCTCACTTTATTTCATTAATTTGATCTTCGAGCACTGATATCTTTTCTTCCACTTGATCGAATTGGCTATTGAAGCTTGTGCACGTGTCACAAGTTCTTGTGCCATGATTTTCAGCTCCATCAGGTCATTTACAGTCTTCTCTACACTGTTTATTCTAGTTAGCCATTCATTCAACCTTTTTTCAAGGCTTGCGATGGGTTAGAACATGCTCCTTTAGCTTGGAGAAGTTTGTTATTACCAACCTTCTGAAGTCTACTTCTGTCAACTCGTCAAAGTCATTCTCTGTCCAGCTTTGTTCGGTTACTGGTGAGGAGCTGCGATCTTTTGGAGGAGAAGAGGTGCTCTGGTTTTTAGAATTTTTAGCTTTTCTGCTCTGGTTTCTCCCCATCTTTGTGGTTTGATCTACCTTTGGTCTTTGATGTTGGAGACCAACAGATGGGGTTTTTGTGTGGATGTCCTTTTTGTTGATGTTGATGCTATGCCTTTCCGTGTGTTAGCTTTCCTTCTAACAGTCATGTCCCTCATCTGAAACTCTCTTTGTGTTTGCCCTAGGTCTACTCCAGACCCTCTGCCTGGGTATCACCAGCAGAGGCTGCAGAACAGCAAATATTCCTGCCTGATCCTTCCTCTGGAAGCTTCATCCCAGAAGGGCACCTACCTGTATGAGGTGTCTGTCGGCCCCTACCGGGAGGTGTCTCCCAGTTAGGCTACATGGGTGTCAGGGATCCACTTGAGGAGGCAGTCTGTCCATTTTCAGAGCTCAAACACCATGCTGGGAGAACCACTGCTCTCTTCAGAACTGCAGACGTTTCAGTCTGCAGAAGTTTCTGCTGTATTTTTTTCTACTATGCCCTACCCACAGAGGTGGAGTGTATGAGGTAGTAGGCCTTGATTAGCTGTGCTGGGCTCTGCTCAGTTGAAGCTTCCTGGCTGCTTTGTTTACCTACTCAAGCCTCAGCAATGGCAGACGCCCCTCTCCCTGCCAGGCTGCAGGTCAATCTCAGACTGCTGCGATAGCTGTGAGCAAGGCTCCATGGGCATGGGACCTGCTGAGCCAGGCACAGGAGAGAATCTCCTGGTCTGCTGGTTGCTAAGACCTTGGGAAAAGGACAGTATTTGGGTGGGAGTGTCCCATTTTTCCAGGTACAGTCTGTCACAGCTTCCCTTGGCTAGGAAAGGGAAATCCCCGATCCCTTGTGCTTCCTGGGCGAGGCAACGCCCTGCCCTGCTTCAGCTCACCTTTCATGGGCTGCACCCACTGTCCAACCAGTCCCAGTGAGATGAACCAGGTACCTCAGTTGGAAATGCAGAAATCATCTGTCTTCTGTGTCGATCACGCTAGGAGCTGCAGACTGGAGCTGTTCCTATTTGGCTATCTTGGAGCTGCCTAAAGTTCTACTTAAAGTTAGATACCAATTAATCAAAGGCAGGTTGTACATTCTAGAGTAAGTATTAAAATGATTTTTTAAAAAAAATTGTATTAGTTAAAGTAATAAATCTATGGTGAAATTACACTATGTTCATCAATTAGAAGTCTCTATATGGTTAAGATATTTCCTCGAGAATGATCTACAGATATGATTCAATTCCAATAAAAATCCCAGCAGATTTTTAATGGAATTTGACCAGCTGATTCCAAAATGAAAAGCAAAAAAGGAAGAAAAGATCAAAGACACATTTGAGGAAGAAGAGTGTTGCAGGTCATACAGCGCCAAATATCAAGAGATATTGGTGCAAGAAGATGCAAAAAACACTGTTTCAGCAGAATGCGGAGACCAAAAATAGTCTGATGCATATATGGTCACTAAATTCTGATAACGATATTACTAAAGTAACCGTGGAGAAATGTGAAGTTTCTAGATCAAGTAGATACCAAGTTACCAAGGTAACTTTGACTCTATCTAATACCATACACAAAAAATAAATGCACACGGATTAGAAAATTAATTTGAATTGTAAAACAAGCTTCTTGAGGATGAATGGAATATTTTCCTAATTTTGAATTAAGTCAGGTTTTTGTTGATACACTCAAAAAAATTGAAACATAATTATAAAGAAGTTGACTGATATATTATACTTTGCTAAAATTTATATTCCTCAAAAATTACCATTAAGAAAGCAAGGATGCAAGGCAACAAATGGGAGAAGATATTTACGATATATATCTAAGACAAAGGACTCATATACAGGACATATATGAAGAACTTTTATAAATTAATAAGAATTTCAACAACCTTTTTTTTTTTGAGAGACAGGATATCCCTATGCTGCCCATGCTAGATTCGAATTCCTGGGCTCAAGGGATCCTCTCACTTCAGCCTCCTAAGTAGCTAGGAGTATAGGCGTACAACACCACCCCAGGCTACAACCTAATTTTTGACACTTAGCAGGAGAAAATAACTCAATTGCCAATAATCATATGAAATGGTGCTCAATATGTTAGTCATCAGCAGATACAGAGGTGCCTTTATAAAACCCAGGCTTTATATATCTACTACTTAGTCACATAATCTGTACATATGTAAAGTATGATCTAACGCTATATAATTCAGTAGAGATAGAAAGTATCTAAAATAAACTAATACATTATATTTTATTTAACTATTTTACAATTTATATATTTAAAAATTTTGTGATTATATGCTTGAAATATTTCAAAAATTTTGAAATATGAAGTTATGATCTAACCATAATCAACCCATGTATTAGTTAAGAGCTAATTATTTAGGACGTTTAGAACAGAGTATTTTTATTTAAAATTTTGGCAAACATATTTTGTTTTCAGGTATCTTGTGAAAGTGTTTTGAATAATCATTTCACTTTTACAGCTCAAATAAAACAAATGGAGACAATCTTGGGATTTTACTTTATAAATAAATAAATATATATATATGAAGAAATGTTATTCCAAATATTAAAATTGCGCTTATGTCTAGAATTACTTATTATTATCATTATTATTATTTGGAGAAAATATTTGGCTTTATTGCCCAGGCTGGAGTGCAGTAGCCCCATCTCCACTGCAGCCTCTACCTCCTTGGCTCAAGACATCCTCTCACCTCAGCTTCCCAAGTAGCTGGGACTACAGGCATGCACCACTACATCTGGCTAATTTTTGTATTTTTTGTAGAGACAGGATTTCACCATGTTGTCCAGACTGGTCTCGAACTTGTGAGCTCTAGTGATCGCCTGTTTCTGCCTCCCCAAAGTGCTGGGATTAGAAACCTGAGCCATTGCACCTGGCCGCTTACTTATTTTTTAAGACAAGGAAAATGCATACAATATCAAAATAGCCAGGCCCACACA